>NC_133307.1:1994685-1997532 GCF_012295235.1 Primulina huaijiensis
TTTTTATCTGTGAGACGGGTCAACCCTACTGATATTCACAATAAAGAGTAATACTCTTAGTATAAAAAGTAATACTTTTTCATGGATGACCCAAATAAGAGACCCGTCTCACAAAATATGACCCGTGAGACCGTTTCACATAAGTTTTTGCCTTTTTTAAAGGTGCATTTGGTTTTGTGTGGAATTATTCAAATCATGGATTTTTAATTACATGGTAATTGTTTGTGTTTGAAAGTCTGTGATCGAAACATAACGCTCGATATATCCTACAATTTAAAAAGACTAGAGTGACATCATTACCACGAATTATAATTTTCAGTTATGCGATAAACATTTGATCATACAATTGGTCACATAATCAATGTCATGTGTTCGATAATCTTTACTATAAAAATGAGAATATTAGAATAACTACTTTTGCTATGACCTATCAGATTAATTGTTTCCTCTCAATTTTGTCACAACCCCATATTTGATAATTAGATATATTCATATATTTATTAGTAATTTCAAATTTTTTACTAATTTTCTACCACCTTTTCCCTCAACTATCTCCGTAGAATGCAATTCCCAATCTCATGCGCACATTTAATTAATTAGTTGCTTTATTGTTTTAATTACTTTGAAGATTAAAACAATATATATATACTTCCTATATTGTAAAGTCGATATGCTTGTAATAATAACTAACTTCGATGTCATGATATGTTTTTTGATATTTTTTTATTAAGAGTGATACAATAATCTAAAATTTTAAAAATATAAATACATATATGATTGAATTTTAAAATATAAATAATGATATGATTGAAATATACAAAAGGAAAGAAAATAAAATAATAAAGGTTATATAGCTATCACTAACTATTTCCAACGAGTGTGTGTGTATATATATGTATATTGTTGCAACGGTTTAGAGGTGGTGAACAAACCGATGACGGTTTCACAAGATTTTTAAGTGTTTTAGCTGAATTAATAACTAAATGTACTTTCTTTGATCTAGAACGACCGGTTGAACGATCTAGAACATGTCACAATTCAAACGAGCTATAAGAGTCAAAACCACAAATATATCTTTCTTTTAATGCATCGATATGTATATATTCGCACGAAACCGTCTCAAGATTCGAATTTTATTGTTTTATCACAAAAATTAAAATTCTCCGCCCTTTTGCTTGCCTTGTGAGTTTCGTTTCTTTGTTCCTTTCGTTATGCTTAGTAGTTACTACAAATTCTTTGCTTTGATTGTGTGACACTAAAAGTGAGGGAACGATTGATTTGAGAAAAAAAAATTGTAATGTTAGGTATAGTTGGGTACATGAGATAAGAGAGGGATTGATAAATAATCCTCTTTATCCCACGTTTGGTATCTTTTTAGAAAGCTCATAATAATATCATAGACCCGTGATAAATAGTTTTATACAAGGATAATGTATCCCTTTTATGACATGCGATAATTTTAATCTAATGATAAAAAAACCACAAATGACTTAATTGCCCTCAATATAGAAAAATCTTAAACCATATCGTTCTCTCATTTCATCGGCCCATCAAATAAATATTTTTATTTTATTTTTATATATATTATATAATATGATAATTATATAAATGACTTGAGATAATTATATAAATGATTTTTATAAATCTCAATAAAATTATTATTATCACTCGATTAACCTTAAAAATTGATATTTGACTTGGCTCACAAAATCAAGGGCTCAATTATCATATTATATAATATATAAAATTAGGTAAAAATAAATAAATCATGCAAGCACTGTCGGCACATGAACAGATTGAAATATGAACTCAAGCAATAACTTTGAAATTATAAAGTTTATTATGATAATGTTAATTTTGTAATTACAATATAATATATAAATTTAATCACTCTTATTAAAATCATACCAAACATTAAATATAATATCCTACATCTTATATATTCTTAACTTATCAGCATATTATATGGCAAAAACTTGTGTGAGACGGTCTCTCGGGTCGTATTTGTGAGACAGATCTCTTATTTGGGTCATCCATGAAAAGTATTACTTTTTATGCTAAGAGTATTACTTTTTATTGTGAATATGGGTAGGGTTGACCTATCTCACATATTAAGATCCGTGAGACGATCTCATATGAGACCCACTCATATTATATATCACATGTTTATCCTATCATGTATACCAAACTATGCCTTAAAGGACTATTTGTGCTATCAAGAAATATTTAGGATTGTACAAGGAATAAAGATAATATATGAGACTATAATAATAATAACAACACACTGAATTTGTAGGGGTATTTTTTTTTTTTAACCCCGATCAACTATTTAATTAAGAAAATGATCTCTTCATGTGTATTTGAAATACAAATGAGGAGATCATTTTTTGAATTAAATAGTCGATAAATACATATGAAGATGTCATTTTCTTAATGAAATATTTGATCAAAATACACATGAATGAGTCATTTTCTTAATTAAAATAGTTGAATAGTCGATAAATACATATGAAGATGTCATTTTCTTAATGAAATATTTGATCAAAATACACATGAATGAGTCATTTTCTTAATTAAAATAGTTGATCGAAATACAAATGATGATATCATTTCTCAATTAAATAGTTGATCGAAGATATTTTACAAAATTTCCTTAATAATTTATAACAAGCTGTGATAATATCTAACATTAACTTGGGGGGAGAATATACCTTTCCCTCCCAACCTTCTTCACCAGAAAAAAATTAATAGGACTTCATCCTTCTCTCTCAATATCCCTTTTTATAAAAACAAAAAAAAAAAAAAATCTATTTAAATCATAATCATAAACAATTTTTTTTTTTTTTT
>NC_133307.1:1998038-2048079 GCF_012295235.1 Primulina huaijiensis
TTTTTTTTTTTTTTTTTTTTTCCATATATGAAGAATTCAAAAGTAAAACAAAAATTAGAAATATCAACGGTGTGTTTGGCAACCAAGATTTGGCAGGATTTCATGTGATTTGGATTTCAAAATCTTATTTTTACTGCTTGGCAAAGTGATTCAAAAAAAGAATTCGGATTTATTCAGCATTTTATGGATTTCAATGAGTATATCCAAATTCTATCAAATTTGATAAGACTTGGTGGGATCTGGATTTTAAAAACATACAATTATTTTTTTTATCCAAATCCCATCAAATTTGATAAAATTTCTAACGATATCTTATTAAAATTTTAAAATTCCAAATTCAAATATTT
Organism: Primulina huaijiensis; assembly: GCF_012295235.1. Classification (NCBI taxonomy): domain Eukaryota; kingdom Viridiplantae; phylum Streptophyta; class Magnoliopsida; order Lamiales; family Gesneriaceae; genus Primulina; species Primulina huaijiensis. The sequence goes on from NC_133307.1 coordinate 1,998,386, forward strand.
CTTTCTCAAAACAAGAAATTGATTTGTAAATATCATTTTTAAATTTTAAACCAAACACCAAATAGAATTTAAAATACTTGAATTTCCAAATCCAATTCAAAATCCAAATTCATAAAAAACCACACACACTGCAACAATTTTCCAGATTTTGATAATCACGATTTTGTTTTTGTTTTTCTAGGAATTTGTAATAGTTAAAAGATAGTAGTTCAAATGAGCAGTATACAGTCTAAATAAAAAAATATATCTTGCTTTTTCATGCAGCGATCTATATAAATTCACACGAAACCCTTTCAAGATTTGAATTTGTTGTTTAAACAAAAAAATGAAAAATCTCTGCCCTTTTGCTTGCCTGGTGGGTTTTGTTTCTTTGTTCCTTTCGTTATGTTTAGTAGTTACTACAAATTCTTTACTTTTATTGTGAGATTTTTCAGCTTTGCACTTGTACCAGCCCTTTTTCTCAGATTCCCCATTTATTGTGGAGATTTGGCCTCTTTTTTCTTCATTTTGTCTTTGGTGTAGAATTATTTGTTTCAGCGCACACGCATTTTCGTGCGTTACTCTGATATTGGATTGGATCACAAAGATCTCTACCTCTTCGTTTTGAATTTTATTTTATTTTTTCGTTTTTTATTTGTTCATGTATTGAGGGGTAGAGAGAGAGAGAGAGCTGGAGGTGGGGGTTCCAATTGGGGGCAGGAATCTTGTGTCACACAAGTTTCAACCAAGTAGAAGGTGAGAGTTATCTCGACTTTTGATGATTTTTTGACTTGGTTTTTGTTTCTTTGTCTGTCTGTCTTTTTAAGCTGTGATTGTGGTTTGTTTGTGTTTTTGCATCTGAGTCTGTAGAATACTTTGATTTCAGGAGTTGATTCAGTCTGCGCTCGCTTGGTTTTTTTTATTCTTGGTTTGGGAGGGGTTCTTTCGACTGCTTTACTGGTTATTGTTCTTCTGGATGCTTGAAATTGGCTTCTTGAAGGATATTTTATAGTTTGGGCTTGACGCATGGCTGGTATTGATGTATCCAAGTATGCACATAGTCCTGTCCATAAGGCTGTAATTTTGAAGGATTATGGTGGCCTTAGGAAAATTATAGATAGCCTTCCCCATCTTTGCGACTCGTCTGAGATTTATACTGAAGCACAATCACTTTCGGAGGAAGCTAAGGCTGATGCCATATCTGCGACAATTGATCGACGTGATGTTCCTAATCGAGATACACCACTTCATTTAGCTGTCAAATTTGCTGATGAGACTGCAACCGAGATGCTTATGCTTGCTGGGTCAGACTGGAGCTTGCAAAATGAGCAGGGGTGGAGTGCGTTGCAGGAAGCTATATGTAATAGAAAAGAAGCAATTGCAAAGATCATGGTTAGACTATACCAGCCATTAGCTTGGGCCAAATGGTGCAGAAGGTTGCCTCGGTTGATTGGGACGATGAGAAGGATGAGAGATTTTTACATGGAGATTACATTTCATTTCGAGAGTTCAATCATCCCTTTCATTTCGAGAATTGCACCGTCTGATACATACAAGATTTGGAAGAGGGGTGAAAATTTGAGGGCAGACATGACTTTGGCTGGTTTTGATGGTTTCAGAATCCAACGTTCTGATCAGAGTGTTCTGTTTCTTGGTAATGGTTCGGAGGATGGAAAAGTCCCACCTGGGTCACTTTGCATGATTACACACAAAGATAAGGAGATTATGAATGCTTTAGAAGGTGTTGGTGCTCCAGCTACCGAGGCAGAAGTGAAACATGAAGTGACTGCAATGTCTCAGACTAATATGTTCAGGCCTGGGATTGATGTGACTCAAGTTGTTCTTATACCTCAAAAAACATGGAAGCAACAGGAGAAAACAGAAATGGTTGGTCCATGGAAAGCCAAAGTTTATGATATGCATGATGTGATGGTGAGCATTAAATCAAGGAGGGTCCAAGGTGCTATGGCCGATGATGAACTCTTTAGTTCTTCCAATGAAAATGAAACTGAGAGTGAACTTGATGATATTTTGACAGAGAAAGAGAGAAAGCAGCTTGAGGCTGCTCTTAAAATGGACTCAACAGATATAAGCATTGAAAACGGTGACGGTGTTATTGTGCACCATCATAGTTTCTATGAGCAAAGAGATGTACCTATTGAGGACATTAATGGTTGTGGGAATAGACAAACCAAGCAAGAAAAGAAGGGTTGGTTTAGTGGTTGGAGAAGACAGGAAAACAAGCAAGAAATCGAAAGAAAAATTACTCCACCAAGAAATTCATTGTGTGTTGAAGAGAAAACTAGTCTTTTTGAGGAATCTACTTCTATTCGACAGAGTAAACCAGTTAGGCACTCTATGGAGGTGGTAGTGAAGAGGGATGAGAATTGGAGAAGAAGAGAATCTAAAACTCAGTCATCAACAAATTCTGAAAGTTTAAATGGTCACAAGGATGGTACTTGTGAGAATGAGTATAAGAGAGGTTTGAGGCCTATTTTATGGCTTTCTCCAGATTTCCCATTAAAAACTGAAGAACTCCTTCCCTTGCTCGACATCTTAGCAAACAAAGTTAAAGCCGTACGTCGATTACGAGAGTTGCTTACCACAAAACTTCCCATGGGGACTTTCCCTGTTAAGGTGTGCCCCTTATGCTTACAGCTTACACTAAGCTCGTTAAAATGATATAATAACTTGCATGCTTTGTTTTATCTTATATATCATGTTTGAACCGTGTGAATAAAGTCCCTTCATTAGTACGCATGTTTACCAAATTTTTGGTTGATATGATTGATCCTTGTTGATAAATTACCTTTTCTAGTATTTCACAATTGAATGTGAATAAAGTACTTTGTCATGATTTTAAATTTTAGTTGAGAATCTGTGGTCATCACATTCTGCACATATTACATGTACATTGGCATTGAGGGGCCTTGAATGATGTACTAAAAAATTCTTGTAGAAGTGTTTGTGTTATATTTTTTGTGCCTTGTCATGTGAAATTTTAGTCTTTGTAAAATGTATCATGAAACATACCATCATTTAAAATGAGATATGACCATATATTGCGGCGACAAATTATTTTGAGCACATAAGAACTCATCTGTGGGATTCTCTACCTCAGGAATTTGGAATTGTAAGATTTGCAATAATTCATTATAAATTTGTGATATATTGATCTTCATAATCTTCCTATTATTTTGGGAATTGTGACATTTTCAACAGTGGGCTGGTGCTGATATACTTTTTCGGAACTCATTGTTTCATTTTCAAGGATACCAAATCCTCAGTTGGGAATTGGTCACATGAAAAGAGTGTTGAGATCAAATCTAAGGGGATGAGGACAACTAGTTCACAAACTTTTTTATAGTTTTTCTACGTACTGATTTTTGGGAAGGTTACAGTTTTTCTCTTCCAGTATGCAGAACCATGTACCTACAGGGTGATGTATTTTTAGTAGTTTATTCAGTGCTTCAACATTCTTTTCCACAACTTTCTTATCCTTATTTGTTGTTCTCAGTTATTAACATTTATGTTTAATATATTTCCTGTAAAATGACATTGGTAGAAACTCCCGTGTAACTCTCATAGCCTGGCTCTTAGATGCTGAATACAACATGATGGCTCATAATAAGATCTATTCTAGCGGTGAAAACGATAGAAGAACCTTCTTTGGATAAGTTATAAAGTTCAACGAATTTTGAGTGGTAGATAAATATTAGGAAGCATAAGTCAAAACCAAGATGCAAAAGTACACTGCTTGAAAATTAATTACGTTTTGCTGGATCAAAATGATGGGGTATTTTTTCCTTTTGAACAATTTTCTCGAGATTGGTGCAGTGGGAATGGAGAAGTTTGTGAAGAATTCCGCATGGGTGCATAATAGAGATTAGGTAGATTATTAGCTTACTGTGGGGAGATAACAAAGAGGTTGAAGAGAAGTGAAAAAGTGATAGAAAGTTGCTTAAAGAAATCTTCAATTATGTGGAAGTCTGAACAGATACATGGTTTTAAGAATGAGGACCTGTGTTGGTGTTGGTGTTGGTGTTGCAATGACTAGTATATGTGTTTCATAATAAAACTAAGCTATCATCTTTGTCTGTCAAACAATTTCTTATGTTATATTTCATCGACCTACATCTTATTGTTAATATATTGAAGTGATCATACCTATTTGATATGTTCGCTAAATTGCTTTTAAGAATATGGATATGGATGGGTAACAGGTGCTCATAATGACTACATGATATTGAATGCCGTGTGTAGTGGTTCTGACAGTTGTAACAAATTTTATGATTATTAAAATGTGGGTTGTGATATGAGCTTTGATATGCAGAGAATTTTAAGAAGTGATGTTTATTGGTATTTTTAATCATGAGTTGTTTTTAACAACATTGGTATCGCTATGTTACTTTAGAATATAGCTTAATGACAACATCAGCTATCTCAGATACTTCCCTTATCCCTTTTGCACTTGATGAAGACATGTTTTTTTTTCTTCTTGTTTCAGGTTGCCATTCCAATCGTCCCTACGATCAGGGTGATGGTTACATTCAAAAAATTCGAAGAACTACGACCTTTAGATGAGTTCTCGACTCCCCCTTCAAGTCCCACAGGTGATGACAGAGAAAGTCCCAATGTGATCAAATCCTCTACTTCCTCCTGGTTCCAATGGATAAAATCCCCATACCAACGTGCCGGCTCTTCTGTCGGTTACTCCAGCAACAAAATCGAAAATACTCAAGACCCCTTCGCGATTCCTTCCGACTACACATGGATTACTGCTGAAGCCAAGAAGAAGATTATGCAGGAAAAGGTCAAATCCAAGAAGACCAAAACCCAAAAGTATTAATGATGTGTTGAAATGTCAATAAGTTGATTATGCTAACTTTCATTCTTAGGACTACATTATTGTGTTAGAAATCATTTGGGAGTGTATAAAATGTTTTAATCTGGTTGTCGTTTCAACTGTGATTCCTTGTAACACATAATAACGCTTGTGTTTCTTTTACTCTTTAGTGGATTAAATATTGTATTTAATTCCGTGGTATCATTATTTCGTTGTAAGTTTGTATTCATTTGTCGTTGGGACTGCATTATGTATTAACAGTAGTTATTGTCTCGACTATCGTCTGTAGTTTATTTTCTTCAACGTATGGATTGATTTGTAATATTCGTGATACGCCATGGTTGAACACACTCGAATAACATTATTATTATTAGACACAACTTTTGATTTTGTCATAAATAGTCGATTCTACTATTGGTATAAAAGATCAAAATCAGATGTTCGATTCTCATAGACGGTAAGAATAATGGTTGAGTTTAAGTGAATCACCAGTCTATTATCTAGTATAACCATTTTTTGTATTACTATGGTGAAATGATCAAAAGATGACATATGAGTTTTTGTATGATCCAACAAATATTACCACTTATTTCTTCTATTCCTTAGTTATTGCATGATCGAGGACAATTGAACAGCATATATTCTTACATATTCGAGGCGTATAAGGGTTATCCTACTTGCAGTAGAGTGACAAAAACTATCTCAATAAGGAAAATACTCGAGTTTACTCTAAGTGATAGTAAAAAAAACCTCTTATCATGTAGTGAAAAAATATTCGGGTAAAATATCCAACGATCGATCAAATGATAGTTTTGGTAGATAGATCACTCGATTTTTATACTCTGGAACATAGGCAATTGTGAATTTGATAGGAATTTTGAGGTCCTACTTCACTATTTGAATAAGGCAGGGAATATAATATACATACTCATACCTTCATCATTGAATTGCACACCTACAAGAGTTCCCTACACCTCCTAGTTCCCCATCGTCTGAAACACTGAAAACAAACATATGGGGGAAAAATAGAAATAATAAATGTGCCCACGAAAAATGGAAATATAATAGTAGCACGAATGCAAATTCTAAATATAGTATTATACGACGGCCTATACATGGGCGGACCTAAAATTTTTTTCCAGAGAGGCAGATTTTTACACGAAGAAATTTATCGATAAAAAATTCATGAGTCAAGCTATTATTTATATATTTTTATGATACATGAAATATTTTTAATATGTAATTCATGTTTATGTCAATGCATATTAGTAACCAAAATAAAAATTAACCCATTGTTCAAATAGTTAATAAAACGACACAAATTAGAATGCACTTTATCAATTTAAATAAGAATCAATTTATGTTACAATAAAATTTATTTAATTGATGAGATTATCTAAAAGTTAATAATAATAATACCCAAATAGATAAGTATATATAGCCTATATGGGTTGAGATAGCGCGAGCTAATAGTCCCGCATATAAGTCTGTCCCTTGGCCTATATAGAGTTCTTTTTCTTGGTTTATGAAATTAGTCAAAATTTGGTTTCGATCCAATAATTTGGTTTTTTAATTCTACAAATTTAGTGAGATTTTCATCGAAATATTTAGACAATAATGTTGATATGATGCTGAAATAGTCGCATTGCGGTAAATAATCACGTCAGCAATACATTAAAGATCGGATTAAATGTGAAAAATATCAAAATAATAGGATTAGTACTTTAGGCTAAGTCTTATATATGCTTTTTAGTTTCTTCTCTTTTAATTAAAAAAGTTTGTAAATATGTTGTAATTATTTTAATCATATATTTTATCCCTATAAAATGAAAATTAAATCTTCCTCATGATCCCTCAATTGATAATTTATTGAAAATATAAAATGTTAATCCAAAATTAATTATCTTATTTTCCCGACTCAAATAACGCATACACCACACACAAAAAAGTTTGAGAAAAAAAAGAAGATTAACATCGTGACACAAAGTCTGTGTATATTATATACTAAAATTTGGAAAATAAAAATAAAAATAAAGAGCCAACTTTCAAAATTTCTAAATTATCACGTATGAAATTTCGTTTTTTTTTTTTCACTAATCAGTTTAATAAATTACTATTATGTTCATGAAATTAAATTAATACCCATTCTTTCCAAAATTAAATTAGTTCTAAGATATATATATAAAGAAAAATATATGAAGATTGTACATACATACGTACCTAGGCTCAAATTCTTGAACGTGAGCAATGTTTTTGCCATGAGCATCCGACCAGCTAACTCTCCTCATCTTTGGATTTGCTATTTCATCAGAATTGTCAACCATTCTTGTTTTCTTGATATTACTTTTGAGAGGAGGAGCAAATGTTTCAACTTCTTCTACCCCATGTGAGACAATGCCTAATCTACTCCCAATGGCGCAATTTGATTCTCCTCCATCTTTGGTAAAGAATTTTTTTGGGTCGTTGTAGTCGAGTTTGAGTCTTTTCCTATCCTCTTCTTGGGTATCTGAGTTTCTTGATGCAACATAGCACGAGCACACTAGGGAGGTGCACTTGCCGTGCGCCGGCGTCGCCAGGACACAAGAATATTTAAACCCGAAAATCCTAATAACAGTAAACCCTGGTTTAACCTTGTTTGGTTGTAAACTTTGCCGTGGAGATATTATAAAACTTGTATGGGTAGTTGGTGAGATTGGGAGTGAAGTTTGTTAAGGAAATGTACTTCATCTAGTATGAATATATCTATACAACATGCATATCTTTGTTGTCTTGCTTCACAATTAAGATAATGCGTTTAGGGTTTTTGGTGCGGTGAAATGTTTCATTGTTTGACCTGAAAAGAAAGATGTAGGACCAAGTACTTATCTATCGAAAGTTACAGCGAAATAGCTGTCAGAAATGTTATCAAACGAAATGTCTACCATTATACAAAAAGTTAGGACTAAAAATACCATTGCAATTCTCAACTTCACAATAACTCGAACACCATGTTTCAGTAACTCTGCCACATATTTAGTCACATACAAGAACATGAACGATCGCGACTACTCGACAGAAGACATTCTCGAGCCTTGTCATGATACACAAGCCTTATGCTGATTGATAGTTGAGCTGATTTTTCGAATATTTGATCGTCTTAACCAAAAAAATACCAACCTATTGCAAAAGTTGACATTTTCAGTAGATGTGCACGTAATTTAGAATCAATGATAACTTAATTACAATCATAGATCATATCTGCATGCGTCCACTGTGGGTTGTTTTCTTTTCTTGTGGCTTTCTACTCATTACCACAATGGGACGACCAGCAAAAGAAACAATATAAAGAAACTGATATTAAACTGAGAGCATGCGATAAGGGCCCTTCTAATCATTACAAACTATATATATATATATAGACTCTTATTTTGCTCCTAAATATTCTTTATTTTTCTTAACTTTGATAATGAGCAAGACTAGCAGCTAGCCATGAATAAATAGTTAACATATCTACTTAATATAATGAGTAAGACTAGTAGCTAGCCATACAAAAATAGTTAGCATAGCTTGAAAATAACTTTTCTGGTTTACGAACGTGTCCAATTTTGGATTTTAATCCATTAACTTGTCAAACTTTGGTTTTAGTGCACTAACTTTTAATTTTCAACTATTATGGTTCAATTGCTGACGTGGTGCTGGATATGTCAGCTTTTTTCGACGTTATATAAGCATTTTCGAGTGCCGCATCAACAATCTGTCGAAATAGGACCAAGCGCAATTTTTTTTATTACTGTATCATAACCGAATTTTGAGTACTTAGTTGATCAAAACTCAAAATAAAAAGTTAGCGGACAAAAAAAATTCTCCCTACTTAAAAGTCACTCATAAAAGCTTAAATTTGCAGTCAAAATAATGTTTTTATTATAATTTGAGCTTATCTATATCGAGAGAATGCAATGTGAGTATCACAATATATCAATAAACAGATGCCTATAACAATATTCAGTCATTTTTGGTGTTATACATATACAATCCACAAAATTTGGTCCAACAATTCCAGACATTTAATTAATTAAGAGAAAATTATAGTTTTAATCTGACACTTATTTTTGTTGATTTACGGTTTTGGCCATCTATGTTATCGACTTTCAATCTTACACCATTACTTTTTTTTCTTTTTTGGTAACCTTATTCTTTTTTTTTTGGTGGTACTGATGTGACACTGATATGACATCAATGTATCAAATGTGAGCATTCCATAGAAAGAAAATACTAAAATTTTAAACATATGACCATTATTTTTAAATAAAAGATACTTGACAAAACTTCAATTTTGACAAAATAACATATCGAAATCAGAAAGAGGAAAACATAAAAGAAAAAAAAAAAAAAAACAAACAATTTTTCACTAATTAATTCGAAGTAATAGGTTATCTATATTTTGAAGAAACCACATTCGATATGATACACATATTATCCAAAACGTGTAATTAAATTATATCCAACGAAAATGCTCGTCGGATTTTCATGAAGTTGAGGAGGTGTCGGTCGAGGGAGACAGACCAAAAATATGAAAATATTTTTCATATTTTGTCTTGTTTATAAACATTTATTTAGTATATTTTTTTTGAATTATATATAATTCTGTCTTATGTAATTAAGTTGAGGTAAAAAGACAAAACTATATAATAATTGCTACATGTAGTTAATATGTAACCATCAATTCAGAATAATAAATCGAATTTGTATATACGATAAGCGTAACTACGTTATTCCTATTACCATTTCCATTATTTTTTGTACTTATAAAAAACAGAAAATTTTAAAAAATGAAAATATCACTAAATTTCCACATAATCATAAATTTGGGTAATATTTATATATAATTGCAAGCTCGACACTTATATATTAAGTTTCATGATGTTAAACTCAATCATCTGATTTAGCTAATCTAGCTACTTGGATTGATCAAAATCAGTATTTTATGTTAAACTTTTTAGTTTAACATTTTTTTCGTGCACATCTAATGCATATGCCCTATGCATAAAATAATAGTACTGTAAGAAATTTTAGTTACAGTTAGCGTGCATTACAATTATTCAATTCATAAATAGGAAATCCATGCACTCATGCAAGTGACAAATCCCTGATTAATGTGGACAAGATCTTATGCACCCAACTTACAACAATTCCAAAATTTTCATCTTATGATCCTCATAGAGTTGAAAAGAGATCACAATATAATTATACTCATCTAATAGAACTATAGTAGGTTCTTGTAAAATTGTAACTATAAATTTTATATTATAGTGGAAACAATTTAAAGAGTTTATGTGAGGATTATCCAATGAATTTGTTTGACGAGCACATATTAATGTGTACAATTATACTTACATATGTGAGGATTAAATATGACAATATATAGTGCAACATAAATAGGTGTGATACCCCTTACCTCCATCAGGGACGGATCCAGGAATAAGAGGGGAGGGGGGGGGTGGTTGGGGGCGCTTGAAAAAAATTAGGAGAAACTATTATGGGTTATTTGTTTTTCTGTCTTTACGTTGTGCTGGAAAACCCTTAATTTGCTGTCACCCATGGAAATGGCTGGCCTGGACTAAGACACTGGTAGGTGGGCTGAAATTTTAACTTAAATAAAAAAAAAAAAAAAAGTGAGCTGGGCTACAGCCCAATATAGCCCTCACATGCATCACCTCCATGATATTGTAACCGCCTAAGTAATGATGATTAATGAGTAATAATGGAGACTAAAAGCTACATTATGTCATTTATTTGGTTGAATAATGCATTTTAAGATGATGTTAATGACCATGAATACGTGCTTTTAAGAGGAAATTAATGAACATGAATAAGTGTCTTTAAAAGGAAGTTAATAACTATAAATAATGACATTTAAGATGAGATAAATGACCATGAATTAACTAGCATTTCACCTTACCTTTGGAGGCCTATATATAGAGATCCACAACATGCAAGAAAATCACATCCAAATCACACTGAAATTTCAAGAAAGAGTGTTGCCAAGTTATCGAGTCAAAGTTCTGTCAAATTCGAGTAACATAGGCTTTCCGTTCAGGCGATCGATTAGAGAAAATTCTAGCAAAATTTTCAAATTTTTGGAGCACATTTATGTAATTGAGCTTTCTGTTTTAACTAGAGATATATATTTTAAAACCGACCAGCATATATGTATTATATGTGTTTAAAATTTGATTTATGAAATCTGTATTTCTGAAGCACTGAAACTTTGTGAACTAATGAATAGAATATATAAGGGACTGATATCAGTTAGCCATGAAATTCATAATTTGTTCAGTGCATAATTATGATACATGTTTATTCTTGAAAAGTAAGATTTTTTTTGTATATATCTGCTATTACTGTTTTTGTTGAAAAAAATAATTTTTAAAGACTGAGAGGAACTTTTCTATTTACTGAATGACGACCATATCACTTACCTACTCTCAAATAAGAATCAAGACCAGTTAAAGGACTAGTTTGGAAATTCTATACTTCTGAACTTTGCTGTTTTGAAATTATGTGATTGTAAGATAACGTCGGTGTCATACATCTCGGTCTCGAGGCGTGACAATAAAGATATCTAGCAAGCAAGCCAATGTCATTCTTATTAGAAGGCTCGCCAATTACTAAAAAATTAAAGACCGCAGTACTAATAAGTGTATTTTACGATTGTCACCCAATATGAAGCAATATTCTACATAAATTATATATACCAAACTCAAAGTCTTTTACGCGGAAATGTGAACATACATATATGGGATTCCAAAATAGGCATGTTTAATTCAATTTAGCTCTGCTCATGCATAACTTAAGCAAGATAACATTTTGTTCTTCTTCCTATACAAAAGCTCTACCAAAATTTATTGCTTGGGATTGTGCGGGAACTAGCAAGAATTAAATTCTATATAAAATTTTATGTCCAAAAAAAAAAAAATTCATTATAAAAATTTCCTCCTTTTTCTTTTTCCTTTCTTTTTCTTCTTTTTATATAATGATCATTACTTTCTAAAGTAAAAGTGTTAAAAAGTACCATGCGCGTGTGCAATTGATTTAAAGTCGTGATTTGTACTCATAATAAGATGGCGGATATAATTATGCTGTCTCTATTCTTAAAAACTAATATTCCCACAATAGGTATCATAAAATTGACAACCATTTGCCAATTATGAATTATTCGAAAATTCTTAAATTTTTCCTTACTTTGTAAAATTATTTAAATTTGTTTCCTATGCAAATAAATTTAAATAACCATTCTATATATTAATATTAGGCAAAATACTAATTTTCGTCATATATCTTTTTTCTTATACAATTACAGTGTTCAGTATTTTCAAAATTGAGTTTTAATTCTGTATTTTCTAGATTTTGGCAATTTCAAATATTTTTCATTAAAAGTGCCGATGTGATACTGTATATGTGAATGACACATCAACATCAAGCCAGCGTTTCGTCGGTGACATATTAACACCACGTCGAGAAAAGAATCAAAATTGCAAATTAAAAACACAAAGATAGCAGACTAAGACTGAAATTTGACAACATAGATCTATGACCAAAATCAGAAATATGCCAACATACAAGGCCGAAATTATTCATTTTCGCAATATTATGGAGAAAATCTCCTGTAACATTTTTGTCTAACAATTTGTGTACCACCAATAGAAATTTACCACGTGTATTGCTTATAAAAAATTTTAAAAATTTATAACTCATTAATTAAGTATGTTACAGAAAATGATATATTGGTGTAATATTTGCACAACATATTGCAAATTTTGTGTTTGATTTTATATATTTCATTCAACATAAACATTTTATAACTAGGATTTTACAAAATTTGTTTTGGGCTAGACCCGACTCGAATTCATTAACCCGCAGTGTTATATAGCCCAATAACAACTGGAATTTAAAGTTGGGCTCAGCCCGTCGTGAGCACAGAATCTGAAAACGCATTTTTGACCCAACTTTTCGATGCCTGTTACTTGGATTCTCATTCTTCTGCTTCTTTCAAATCGATCGGTTCCCTAGAATGAACAGGTACGAAACTAATATTTCTTTGATTTTTCGATTAATTAACTATTTGGTATGTCGAATTATTTGCTTCTCATTTTTTTCCCGATTATATTATTTTGAATTTATGATTATCCATGTTGGGGTTGTATCAGATATTCAATGAATTAAATTTGGTGAACCATGCTTAGTTGCAGGGATTATTCTTCACCGGTTCTTTTAAAATTTCAGTCTACATTTAAATGGTTTTTTGAATTTTTTTTTGCTCCGAGTTTCTTTGATGCTGTGTCCTGCATTTTAAGATATTAATGGGTGACAAGAACTGGCGAAATTAGCTTCTTGTGGTGTAGAAAATGAAAGAGGTTGAGCCTGAATGCGAACTGTATTGGAGCCATGATTTTGAGATGAAATTTGATATTTTTGTTACTTTAGAATGTATCTGTCAGGTTTTCGTTTTTCTCGTGTCCAAATCGCTGCGGAAGTTTTAAAATTTTATTTTGATATTCAAAATATTTTTTGGATATTCGTACGGTTTAAATTAAATAAACATTCATAGTATATTTGGTATATATATTTAGTGAACAATTTTCACTTGGCTCCAACTACTCCGGTATTAACGGATGTAACTCTTGTTGTAAATTTCTACGAACTTTCTTCAAGAATTCTTTTATTCGATCTCCTAATCCGGTCCACGACTGGAATATTTGTTCATCTTCAAAATTGCACTAGAAATTTTGAAGAAGTTTTTTGGAGAAGAAATATCAAGAGGAGCAGAAGAGGCTTAAATTCTTAATTTTATTCAAGGGATGGCCGAAATCTTTAGAGAATATGGAGAGGCAATTTTCGAAAATTGCAAGTCTTATGGAGGCTAGGGTTTGTGTCTCCTTTCCCTTTATTATCAATGCATGACCTAATTTCAACCAATATAGATTTAGGCCTCTTAATTAATATTAATGGGCTTTGATTAATTAATTAGACTAGGAATTAATCAGAGTCCATTAAGAACTTTAATTATTTAGTATGTTAGACTTGTAATCCTACAAGCCCATTAAACATACTTTCCACTATATTTAATTTAATATTTAATAAACTCAACTTTTGAGTTTAATAATAAATTCTCAAATTTTATAAATTCAATTCCTTGAATTTATTCTCTCCAAATTTTAAATATCATAAATTCAACTCCTTGAATTTCCTATCTCATAAATTCAACTTTTTGAATTTATTTTCTCAAAATTTAATTATTATAAATTCAACCCTTGAATTTACTATATCATAATTTTATATAAATTCAACTCCTTGAATTTATTCTCTCCAAAGGAACAAATGATCCAGTGCTTGTGTGATCCTCAATGGTTCAGGGATACAACTAGCCGTGGTTTCACAATTCTTTGTGATTCAGGACAATTTCCTTATTCGGGCTTACCCCAATTTGCCCCATTTCATGCACCAACATTTGGTCATGAAAATGTTAGAAATCATTTTCCGATTAAATCCATCGAATCATGGTAAGAGCGTCTAGTAACACCGTCCTATGATTCCTTAGGTATCATTGATAGTGCCTGCAACAACCAGTCAGTTATGATTAACGTACATTACGGTCCCTTCATCTCATATATCCCGATTGAATCTGCAACCATTGGTTCATCGAGGGTTGCATATTAGATTCAATAACTATGTGATACAATCATGAAATATTCATAGTGTCATCGCATGCACAACTAGAGAACTCTTTCTCTAATGTGCATCTCACACTCTGGTCAGAGATTTTATGCACTATTATTTCGATAGATCACATAAGATATCCACACCCGTAGGTGAGTGGTGAATTCCCGACTACAATGCACTGACTCCTACATATGTCGCAATTGCACCCAACCTCGCCACCCTGTGACTCTCGCAGAGTCGGTAAACGAGTCAAAGCACAATCCTAGTATGCAGAGTCTCAGTGTTGTTTCGGGTCGTAAGGACTAATTATGTACAATCACAACCACAGACTTTTCCTCTCGATGAATGATAACCACTTGGAAAGTCCGAGGGTGGGATGTTCGGTACAATCATCGTATGATTACCCATCTGCATGATTGGACATCTCTATGCCCTTACCACGAAACACGGTACACAACATCACAAATGCTTCTCTCAACCTCAAGCGGCCTTTATCCTTATTTTTAGGCGGCTGAATCGACTAAGAATGAATTTAGAATATACAATGTTTACGAATGAGTTTCAAGATCGAATTACGATTCATTTGTATTAAAGTATAATTAATAATTTTATCTATGCTGATTGCATGAGTATATAGATAAAGCAAAATGAAACCATAAAAAGTTAAAATTATATTAAAATAAAAATTGTTTATTACACTTGAATCAATAAATTCGCTAGCCAACCGTTGGATTGCAGAGCATCTACTCTAACAATATCTTGATGCTTATGAAGCTGCTTGTTTTTTCCTTCTTGTTTGCTTGGCTCTTTTTATTAATTTTCATTGAAAACAATTTGTAGATCACAATCATAAATTTTAAGAGCCAAGATTTTTTTGTTTTCGATAAACTGATTTCCGTGAATGCAATATGAGTATACATTAAAGGGGGTGTATTCAATGGAGTAGATTTATTGACTTTTAATGACTTTTGTAGATTTTAAAACTCTAAATGTATTCAATTAATACTTTTACATACTCTATAAAAATCTAGTGGTATTCAAAATAGACTTTCATAGAGTTTTAAAAAGTCAAGTGATATTCAACATTGACTTTTAAAACTCTATAAAAGTCTATATGTATTCAAATTTTCAATAGAATTTTAATAACTTCATGGAATTCATTAACATACAAACATTAAAGCATAAGGTACAAATATAAATTGTCAAAAATTGTATTTGGTTCAACCCAAAGATTTGGATGGATTTTTAAAACTTCTAACTCATACACAAGCTATTTATTTCACTTTCTGTCGCTTCACATCATCTCTCTTCTTATCTTCTCTCCTTTCATCTATCACTATCACTCTCTCAAATTTTCGAAGTGTATCTATATATTTATATTTTTTCATCTTTCATTTTCAAAATTTTCATTTTTTGGTGATTGTTCATTTAATAATTTTTTTATTTTAAAATCATAGGAAATTTTGAATTCTAGAATTGATTTTGTGATTTTTAATTTATGATTTATACAAATTAATGTAATATTCAATAATAATAAAAGATGATCCAAAAAAATGTCGCTTAATTCTTAATAATTGAATAGCCTCGCAACACCATGATTTTTAAAATTCTTTTTAGCATTTTCAATTAATATGTAAGCTATAATATTGTTATACAAAATTATATCCACATAATACTAAATAATATTCTTTTCACATGTATATTATCAATTCAAAAACAAGGTTACAGATTAATCAATTGATGTATTTTAAAAAATTTACAAACATGCATACATACCCACATATATACACATATAAGGATTAAATGATTTAATTTTTAAACAAGTAAATTTATTTACTAATATAAATATTGAAAAATTATTTCAAACAGAATATGTTATATTTGTCAATTAATTATTGGTTCAAAGAAATTAATAGAAAATAATATGTTATAATTAAGCACAAAATTTATTAAAAAAAAATTCACAAAAGTCTATAAAAATCTTGCAAAAAAGTCTACATAAATCCACATAAATATGTTTATAAATATGTGAGATTCTGTAAAAGTCAATAAAAACATATCAAATCTATAAAAGTTTATCATTTGAAAAAGTCATTAAAAATCATCAAAACTCTGAATTGAATACACCCCACTAAGTGTTTGTTTTTTCAAATTTATCTCTTTGGGTCTTGTTTGTCTACCTATTCTTGTGTTTTATCGTCACATATATGGTTTTCGGTTTTAGGAAACTTGGACCTTGAATATTCATTAAGTTGGGGACATTTTGCAAAATATTGCTTGTCAAATTTGAATAATAAAAAATTACTTCCGTCTTACTAAAAACTTGTCATCATATGATTAGGATCATGTCTATTTATACAAATGGAGGTCATTATTTTAAAATTTATTCTTGACTAGGGCTCTTTGTGACAATTCCCCTATTAACTTGTCTCTCTCCATATGTTAGTGAATTTCAATTCCATATGATCATTGAAGTTACCCGACATTATGAGTATAAATAAACAAACTCGATGTTTGGATCTTTCTTGAATGTTTTCTATTTGGTGTTTGGACAAGGATAATTACATGTAGAGTGGCATTCGATACCCATGTCTTGAAATTTGCACAGAGAACTCTATGCAGCGGTGCAGGTGTAAAGTTGCCTGGTTCTGACAGTGATCAAGTTAGTCTCATCTTTACTTTACCTTTCTCTATGATATTTTTTCAACTTCCAGTACTTTCAGAAAGAAGACGAGTTCTTTGAATCATTTTTGGGTATTGCATTTTGTGATTCTTGCCTTTACAGTTGTTGTTCTCATTCATTTGCATTATTTACGCTATAAATTTTCAAAATGTTTCCATGTAATTTCTCCTCCTCGAGCTTTGGGATTCATGGTTTTTTATATAACTGCTTATCATCAGATACTATTCTCTTGAATGAGATGAGGAAACTCATTTTGTTAAGTCAATTTAAAGGTGCCTTTGAAGAGTGGAGGGTAAAATAATAATGGGATTCCTATTTTTCCCGATTCTTCATAAATATTACTGTATCGTGCTTCATATTGTAAGTCATAATTCTTTCTGATCAGTATTAAAATTAGAAAATAGAGATTCACAATATACAAAACAAAGGAAAATGATCAGAAAATTAGTCCGAATTTTTTCTGTGAACAAATACTTTGGTTTAATTTTCTAGTTTTCAGTTATTAAACTATTTATTGGACATAATGGAATACTATAGCTTTTGTGAACATTGAGCAGTTCTACTTCCCCCTTTTCTTCTGAAGTGTTTTTCCTTCATTTAGTTTTTTTTGTTCATCATGTTCTGATGTGCCTACTCGTGCTTGGGAACAATAGTAGACTTACCACTTACAAAATTTCATTTTTTGGAGAACAATACTCCTTTAAAAATCTTTGGAGTTGGATGGAGCACCACGACTTTTTGGCGTAATGTTGATGTTTTATGTGCTATGGATACCATTCTATACCGTTTCTCCAACTTCTGAAGTTTCCTACGTCAATTAATTGGTGTTCTTTGTTTTTGAGCCCTAACCTTTAACTTTTTTGGTTTTGTATATACTGATCACTTGCCATTAATTGTGAAGATTTGTTGCTCGTTCCGAATAATTTTTAAGCTTTTATTTTTTCAGGTCTTCTTGTATCTTAGGTTTCGTCAGCGTTGAATAGTGATATGAATTCTCATAGGCTTTTTTTACCCTATTTGAAGTGTTTTTTCACAAAAGTAACTCTTTAATTGTTGTCTATAACAAGGAGCTAGCAGACAAACAGAAATTTTCTAGAGATGATTGTGTGTATGATGTTGCTATTGTTGGAGGTGGCATGGTCGGCATGGCTCTGGCATGTTCTCTGGGTATGTGCCATTTTATTAATACTGCTGCAATGTCACAGGATTTGGGTTATTATATTCTCATTAGTCTTGCTGGTGTTTTGAGATTTTCGTATGGCCTTTAATGTTCACTTACTGAACTTAGATGAAAAATCTTGATTTTTACTTTTTGAAGTATTCAAGTATGACTCTTAGGCACCTTGTGTGGGGCTCACTGACATGCAATTATAAATAAGGAATTTAGTTTACCTGATTCAGGTCTATAAACTTGAATGACCTTTTTTTTCCAAAATAAAAAGTATCAACATGATACATATACATTGACAAATAATGCCATGTACAATTCGTCTCATATGTTTGATAACACACTCTTATATAGAAATATCTCGCTAATAGCTACCGCCACAAAATATAATCAAAAGGGTAGCTACATCTCAACCTAGCTCCGCAAGTTGTCCTTCCAGCCCTGCTGTCTCGTTTAAATTTGACTCGAATGCATGTAAAATCAAAACTTAAGAAGGTGGGCTAAATACACTAAACTCAAGTATAAAGGAGACAAAGTAGTTTAGTTAGCCATAAATCAAATGTAAAGCATATGTCGTGGCAAAGAACACTCTTTGATAGCACTACCTCTTTAATAAATCCAACAACTAAATGAATACCATAAACCATCACTAGAATACAATTCATGTCTTTAACCATGCATACCGAAATACCATACAAACACATGTGATTGGAATACCAGTGGGGCCTTAACGCTCATCAGCTTCTATTCACCTGAGGCCAGGAAATTTAGTTTACCATATCGCGGCTATAACTATCATCAACTAGTGGAATGCCACCGGGGCTGGGAAACCAAAGCTATTGGAATACCATAAAATCATAACTATAATCATCTATTGGCCATGTGCTCCAACTTTCCAAACCTGTTTTTTGAGCTTTGACATTGGCAATGTGCTCCAATTTCAAGTTAGAACTTTGCACATGTCATGAAGATATATATATTTTGTTAAAATGCATGTGCATTTGAAAAGGAGCTTAAAGTTATTTAAATTCTCACTTCTTTATGTGACTTCCACTTAAAAAAATTGTGAAGTCTGTACTTTGCAATGATGAAACCTTGTTGCTCATTTATTTTATTCTTGAAGTGTATGACCGAAGACATCTTTATTTTACCATTTTGCCTCGCTGAACTCTGTTGCATATTGGAGAAGAAAGATTTTATAAGTGTTGATGCATGCTTACCAATTTTATATAAAAAAGTAAATGTTCTTTGTGCAATTGAATCATATATGAATATATTACACATTCTTGCAGCAAGCTCGCCATTGACAAAGCAACTGCATATTGCTATAATTGATAGCAATCCTATTTTACTGAGTAAAGATTACATAGAGAAAGAGGATCCTCCAGATTCAAGGGTTAGTACAGTAACCCCGACAACTATAGAGTATTTCAAAGGTAATACTTCTCAATTCCTATATTCTATTGTATAATTTTGAAATCTAAGAGGAAGTGCAACAATTAACTTAGAAAATAAAAGCAGCATCATGTAAGTTATAAGGAACTTGTTTGTTGTGATATATGCTACTTAGTCTCGGAAAGTTGAAGATATGCTGGGTGAATTGTTCCTCTAAATGCTACATAAAGAATCGACAATTTACTTTGGCTTCAACCTGTTTATGTTAGTGGCACAATCTAATCTGAATGCATGATGATTAGTTTATTTTTAAGTGCATGTGATGTTTCGATTTACTTTTACTTTTTTGGTTGTACCATCCTTTGGAAGCATACGATGGCTGCATTTACTTGAAGCCTGTCTGTTTCTATGTTTGGCTGAATTTAAACTGTCACAAATATATTAGGAAGATGGTGATCTGTCTTCTAAAAATCTGCAGATAAAACCAATATTACAATGTTTCTTTGTCTTGAAACCTACACTGGCATGTCTTGATTATCCAGGAGTAACTCCTTTCGAAGAGAAATACGATTCTTTGTCGAAGATTTATACCTGATTATTAAGTTACATCTGATTTCACCTTTGTATTCCTAGCGATGAATTAATTGGTTTGTTAGGCAACATATTTGAGATTTCCTTTTTGTCCATTAGTTCACCCTTATGCAAACCAACACTTAATGGTTTTTCCATTGAAACTCAATTTTGCATCAATTTCCTATGCTGCAACTCATTGTTTCTTTGCTAGGTTAATATTTTATTTTGCGCTCCTGAGATTAAAAATAAACATCCATCTCAAAACTTTAATGACAGTGAGTCCTTGTATGGATTGATGATGTTATAAAATCCAAAAATACAAAAACCAAACTGATGAGTAGGAGAAGCCTGGTGGGTCAGTATAAAGGGAAAACCTTCCATTTACACAATTCTAGAGAATTTTGGCTCGGACTTCTTTATTTTTTCTTGGGTTTTATATGGGAAGTTGTGGCAAGGTTTCTTAATGAACTATGCAAGTATGATATCTGTTCTTTTCAGATATTGGGGCCTGGCAATATATTGAACAGCATCGACATGCCTATTTTGATAAGATGCAGGTAATGGCATTGTTGATTTTATATGTTGTCCGTATGATTGGTTTGATCTACTCCTTGATGTCTCACACCTCGCTGTTCGGGGTGTGGTAAGTCGATGCTATTATGCATGAATATATTGATTGAAAAACGGGTCTAGCAATTTAAATGGGGAATTGTCTTTTTTGGAAGTGGTTGAAGTTTGCATTTTAGAAAAATCACATAAAAGTTTAGTTTCTTTCATATGTTGGGGTGTTGGCCCCTGTCAGCTTTGAGCATGCCGTGCTTAGGGAGCAGGATTATTGTTGCACCTCATATGATTCCGTCTATCCCTTGCTTTCTGTCGCTTTTTTACCTTGCAATGAAGCATTTACCTCCAACTTTGTAATTTCTGAAACATGGATTGATGACACAATCAATTCCGCTTAGCATCTACATAGAAGACGTTAAGACACACATCTAGTCCTCAAACATGACCTTTGTGAAGAACGTAGTTATTTCCAAGTTCCATCTATCTACCTTTTTCCTCCCATTAAAAGGATCAGTTTCAATCTTTTTGTTAATTAGAAACGCAAGATCTCATAAAGGACTCGTATCGTTGGCCTTTCCTCGTCGATATGTTGCCATTATAGAAACCTGAACCTGTGACACCCCAGTTGAGTGGTGTGGAACTTTCTGGCAATAAGTAAAATGGCATATGCTAAGCATTCAAAATACAAAGTGTCAAACTTCAGGGACAACATTTGGTACTAATCAGAGGTTTCTGGTTGAAGTTTCTCATGAAATCAAACAGTGGCTTACTTCCAGTTCTATCCAGCTATCATGTTTACCCTTTTGCACATATGAAGTCTGGAGTCTTTCCTTTAATTGAGTCCCTTCCACATTTAGCATTTCTACCCTTCAATGCTCAAGCTAACAATATCCTTGTCATTTTAAACACCATTTCGCTTCGATTTTGTTAGAATGTGTTTGGATCGAAAAATTTTGATCCATGATTTCAAATTCTATTAATCTCTATCTCGTTTCATTTGATCTTTTGTATTGATAATTGTAAGATTTCAAATATATCCATCCAATATCAGTGTCATCTGAAATCCCTACCCGAATTTTTCCCCCAAATTATATGTTTTCATCCAAACACAACCTTCAAGAATCATTGTAATATTTTAGAACACAATTGTGCTATTGCACAGCATCCCTTTAGGATTGTACACCTGCTTTGTGTGCCTTTTCTCTCTTCATTGACTTGTGCTTGTTCATATGTATAATAACCATGCCTAGGTCCTCTAACACTTCGTCATTGCAAGAATAGAGTTCCTGATTATTTAGTACTATTTATGTCTGAACCTTTTGAGCTTCCACTTTTAGGTTTGGAATTATACTGGTCTAGCATATACAAGATACAATGCAAAGGATACAGAAAATAAGTACTTGGGTGAGAGAAAATTCAGCAGTTTGGAATATCAGTGTCATTTGAAATTCGTCCTTGAAATTTTTCCAATATCAGTGTCGTTTGAAATCTCCTTGAATTTTTTCCCCAAATTAAATGTTTTCATCCAAACACAACTTTCAAGAATCATTATAAAAATTTATCACGCAATTGTGCTATTGCACAGCATCTCTTTAGGATTGTACACCTGCTTTGTGTGCCTTCTCTCTCTTCTGATGCGTGCTTGTTCATATGAACAATAACCATGCCTAGGTCCTTTAACATTTCGTCATAGCTAGAATAGAGTTCCTGATTTTTTTAGTACTATTTATGTCTGAACCTTTTGAACTTCCACATATAGGTTTGGGATTATACTGGTCTAGCATATACAAGATACAATGCAAAGGATATCGACAAAGAAGTACTTGGGTGAGAGAAAATTCAGCAGTGTGAAACATCTCATAATCATAAAGTCAGTTCTCTTTCTTGCAGATAACGAGTTTTGGCCTTTCATTCAGGTGTGTGGTGGAGAATAAAGTGCTTCACAAGTCTCTTTTATCATGCATACAGGTACTTAAATTTATGGTGTGTACTGAAAAATGTTTTAGCATAGATATTAATGGTGCTAGACACACCAAGGATGTAGTTTTGAGAGAACAATATTTCTTATCATTTCTACGGGGTACAACTACAAGACAAGAATTATGCAAGTAAATGATGCAAACCTGTAACCACTAAATTAGGGCTAACTCTTAGTTACCAAGTCTCCTAAAAATAGAATTCCATAATTAGTATAATCAAATCCCTCTAAATCCTCTCTTTTTATCAAACCCTTAAATTTACTCTATAATTCTACAATGGCGACGAGGGGTATTGATACCCCAAGGCACAGGGTGCAAAGTCAACGAGGTGCAAGGCACACAGCTTTGTTTGAATTTGATGGAGTTGTTTGATATAAAAGTTTTTACTTTAATAAGCCTCACCTTTGAAAGACGCCCACCTTTTTGCTTCGCACCTTGAACCCCAACACCTCTGGCCACCTTGCCCTTCAAAACTATGGTTTTGTTTGTTTGAACGAGTTTTTGAATTGTTTATCATATGAAACGGAAGTTTGTTCATCTACAACTATTAAATTGTGTTTGGATGGAAGCATTTCATTGTGGGTTGGATTTAGAAGAACAGATTTGAAATGATATTTTTAATTAAGCATCCAAATTAATCGGAACAGTTAGAATGAATTCGCCAACTCCTTACAATCAAACACAGCTTTAATTAATTACTTAGTTCATATTGAAGTTTGGCATCATTTTCCATCTGACAATATTGTTCTGGCAGAACTCAGACTTTCGGCAGAAGATATATCCTTTCAGGTTAAGTACAATGAACTTACAACCAAACACTTCATCAAGTCCCCATGGATGTTCAGCAAAACTCGAACTGAGTGATGGCAGTAGCTTACGTGCTAAATTAGTGGTAACTTTCAATTTGATGTTATAGTACTGAACATCTGTTTTGGCTTAAGAACCTTTTTATTATTCTTTCTTGCACCAAGCTTGCTTATGTCACAGGTTGGAGCGGATGGGTCAAAATCACGTGTTAGGGAGTTGGCGGGAATTGATACTACTGGATGGAAGTATTCTCAGAATGCCATTATATGTACGGTAGAGCATACCATAAAAAACGGGTGTGCTTGGCAACGATTTCTTCCCCATGGTCCAATTGCACTTCTACCCATCGGTGACAACTTCAGCAATATTGTTTGGACCATGACCCCGGAAGAGTCATTGGATCGGAAATCAATGCATGAGGGTGATTTTTTGAAAGAAGTAAATCGGGCCTTGGATGATGGCTACGGTCCACATCCCGAATCACAATTATTTGGTGGGAGAGGCGTGGTTTCGTGGCTAACAGCAGATGCGACAACATCTGCCAAAGAGTGCTTTGAAGTGCCACCCAAAGCCTTAAAATTAGCCTCGGAAAGAATGGTGTTCCCATTGTCTTTGATGCATGCTAATTTCTACACTTCGAAACGTGTAGTTCTTATTGGTGATGCGGCACATACTGTCCATCCTTTGGCTGGTCAAGGAGTTAATATGGGATTTTCTGATGCATTTTCTCTTTCGAAAGTCATCGCAGAAGGCATAGCTGTGGGGTCTGATATCGGGGAGGTATGCTACAGGCCAAGCCCTGGGAAAATATATCGCGTATATTGTCGTTAAAATTTTAGTGTACCCCATGAACGACAGTAACAATAGCTGTAATTATTCAGTTCTAATATGTTTCCACTGATACGCCTCGCAGAGTGTTTTATATATTTTAATTTCGAGTATATTAAACCATTATTCAGTACCTTATCCTTGTTATTTTCATTCAGGTATCATTGCTTAGGAGATATGAATCAGAAAGAAAACCTGCTAACTTGACAATGACAGCAATCCTAGATGGGTTTCAGAAGGCGTATTCTGTTGATTTTGGTCCATTAAACGTTCTGCGAGCTGCTGCATTATTTGGCGCTCATCATATTTCTCCATTGAAAAGAAACATTATCTCATATGCCTCAGGCACCCGTCAGTTTCCTCTTTTTTCGTGACTCTGCTGTTAAGTGAGCGTCCTTTGAAGGTAGATTCTGCTTCAAAACAACTCATACCTCGATTTCAGATGAATTAGTTCACCAGTTTGTCTTTATGAAACTCAATATTTCCGGGGTAGTAATCATGTTCATGCGTTATTGGCTCTAGCTCAACCATAATTACATGCCAACAAGGTGTCCTATACAATATAGATTGTCAAACCCGCTGGGTGTTCTCCGTCCATTTAACGTAGAACCCTTGTGATTTAACGATTTATATTGGATAAGGGACATAGGGTACACCCTATCCGTTAGGGGCTAGCTGCATTCGGTGGCCGATGATAAATCCAAGTTGCATGTAACCCCCCGAATAAAATCAATAGGGTAATAAGTCAAGTCCCTTTATTTTTCAAGACACACGTAAAACCCGGTATGCTTGACTTTATGGCTGCATACGCTTGAAATGAAGTGATTTTATTTTCTTGCATATAACTACAGTAACAGATGCAGTGGTTTTAAACTTGTGTTTTAAAGTATGAAGGATTTTATTATCGTATTAATATTGCTTAGGGGTAGGGATGTAAATGAACTAAACCGTTCACGAGCTATTCGGAACTCGGTTCGATAAAAAGCTCGTTTGAGTTTGTTTGTTAATCATATCAAGTCAAGCTCGAGCTCGACAATTTAATCAAACCAAGCTCAAGTCTGAGGATATTCGGTTCGTGAGCTCGCAAACATGTTCGTTAATAGGCTCGCGAACTCGAGCTTGTCTTGTTTAGGTGGCTCGTAATCTCGAGATCTAGCTCGGCTCGTTTATATATTTTTAGTTATGTTTGTCGTTTCGATTATTTATAAATGGATTTATACTTTTATATCTGATTTAAAATTAGTTCATATATATTTAGTTTTTAATAAGTTCGAATCAAGNTTATATATATATATATATATATATATATTATTGAGATATGTGTTTTTTTTTTAATTTCAGAAAATATTTGATAGAATTTTTATTTGTGCAAACCTTTTTTTTTATTAATTTATTTATTTTTATTTTTTAAATGTTTATTAAAAATTATATTTTTTTTTTAAAAAAAAAATAAAAAGGCCCGTTGCCGGTCTAGCATGAGATCAAGATAATGTACAATGAAATAAATGACTTTATTTAAGAATACTTGATGGAAAATAATGTGGGACAATAAAAAAAAACTTTTGTGAGACGATCTCACGGATCAATTTTGTGAGACAAGTATCGTATTTAAGTCATTCAGAAAAAAATATTACTTTTTATACTAAGATTATTATTTTTTATTGTGAATATCGATAGGGTTACCCGTCTCACAGATAAAGTTTCATAAGACCGTCTCACAAACTCGATCCTAGCTGTTAGTTGAACGTAAAAGATTTTAAATATTTATATTTATGGTGTTTCTCGCGTGCAAGTGGTGCAACTCTTTCGGGTAAATATGGTTTATATTTAACATATATGTACTTCACCGATGCTTACCATGCATGAGAATTGCCTTGATACAGTCCCAGCTTATATCCATCGAACTTGTATTCTCTTCTTTCATCTCGATCAGTATATCAAGAATGTCACCTTCCATCGCCTGTGGCCTATTCGAACTAATGTGCTCGTCGATAAGTTCTTGGTAGAACGAGTCCGAAATCTCGAAGCATTTCTCAAGTCGAGAGATCATCCCCGAAACTTTATCCATCCAACCAAACAAAGGAAAGTAATCAGCCCAAAAGAAACCGCTCATTATCACCAGAGCTTCGTGCGCGACCTCATCGACGGTTCGTTTAACAGTCGAACTCTCCCTATAAGATTTCCCAAGGGCAGTTTGACAGATAATGCTGCTCGACAAATGTTTTAATGTTTCGCTTAAGTTGATAGGCTCAACTTCATCTGCTTTCTTGGATACATCCTCAATCATGTGGAAAACCTCGTCCCTACGGATCAGGGTGGATGAATTTACTTGATTAACACTCAAGAGACGAGTAACAACAAGTTTTCTCATCTCTCTCCAGTAGTTGCTATACGCCGAGAAGCCGATATCTTGATTTAATAATTTATAAATAATATAGTTAAATACAAAAAATTAATATAACAATACAATTCATAACTAAATTGAAACACTATTCATAATTAAATGCAAATACAATAAATTAATATATGTAATATCAACATTATTCATAATTAAAAATATATTAAATAAAAAATAATAATTAATATATGTAAAATAAAGGGAATATTTCGAGAATATTTTTTTTGGTGTAAGATTTGAATTAAATAAGTTGGAGATAGATGTTGTATTTGGTGCAGAAATCGCACTATTTTAGTGTAAAATTTGCACCAAAATAGATTTTGTGGTTGGAGATGTCCTTAGAAGTCACAATATCTATAGCTTCTGCATACATGTTCTATTTGGTCTATTAGAAGTCACAATATCGTTGGCTCTTAATACTTCTTTGGCTATTTTTGCCGAAGAAATGACAATCGATCAGTTGTACACGTCCAAGCTTCAAGGAAATAACGGGGCCATGTTTCTTGGAAAGATTATACAAGAACAGATGAGGATTTAGGCTGTCGAACTTGTGCGAGTTTCCGATTAAAGGGAGTCCACGAGGGCCGGGTGGAAAACGGGTTCGCTTCGTGGTAGTTTCGTGCCATTGATAGAGGAAAATGAAAACAACTGGGAAAAGTAAGAGTAGGAAGAGCAGAAGAATGATTTCCATTTTCAAGTGCAGAAGAGAATCAGACATGCAAGCCTAGGTAAACAAACTCGATCCTTAAACCATGAAATTGAGATTTAAACAATTTTACAAATATATGACAAGGATAAAATGAAGGGATCGGACTAAAATATTTTCAGATAATATAGTCTATATTTTGGCACATCGATTTTTTTTTTTAAATATTTTTTTCATATAAAATTTAGACAATTTTGAGAAAATAACTTGGATTCGCCCGCGCAGAATGTATGTTAAATTGACGGCCAAAATCATCTACTCGAAATTGAATTATGGCAAGACAATCATTTCGTAGTTCTACCTAGATGACAAAAACTTTCGAGATGTTCCTTGATCACGCTGTCGGTGGAATAATCCGAAGTTTTGGTGCTTGGAGATGCCCCAGCGAAATGTTTAGAAGAAAACTTCAATGCATCACATATTTAATTATGAGGATTTAGCAAGGGGTAAAGTATCATTGTGAAGACCACCATTATTGAGACGAGTTGTAACGGTCGGTTTAATGAGCATTTGACCACCATTATTGAGACGAGTTGTAACGGCTGATTTAATGAGCATTTGACCACCATTAATTAGGGGCGTGCAACGGTCGGTTTGGTTCGGTTTTTATAAACTTCGGTTCGGTTTACGGTTTTTCGAATGTCTAATGCTAAACCAAACCATTTTAATTCGGTCCAGTTTGGTTTTTTTATATTACGGTTTGGTTATTACGGTCTGTGTAATAAATTTAGTTATAAATGAAGTTGTACGTTATAAATTTTAAAAAATATAATAAAAAACCACAATCAAATTGGTTTTGATTATCTTACAAAAAGCAAAATAAAGCAAAAACATGCATAACTATAATTCATGCAACCAATTTGTTAAGTATCTCACAAACATCAAAATAAAATAATAAAAAATATAGCTATAACAATTGTAAGCAATTTGGAATTTGGATATGTTGATAGTGAATAATTCCAGCATTGGATTCGTCAACTCCTACAGCAAAAATCCTCATGCATATGGAAATTAAAATATCAACCCATTATGAAAAAGAATAAGTTCATATAAATTAGACAACTTAACAAACATGATTGCAAGTCACAACTATATATCAATAATGCAAGAATATCTTCCATCATTGATAAAATCTAGAAAAATTTAAAAACGAGTATCATCAACCGATAAAGAATAAAATAATTATAACATAAAAAGATATGAGATACATAGATACTCACCAGATTCAAGTCGCTCAAGATAATCTAAGTCTTCTTCTACTTAAACGGGTGAAGATTCATTTCGAAGCCAATCTTGAACACACACAAGAGCTTGCACCAATTTAGGAGTCAAAGAACTTCTAAATGAATCAAGAACACGTCCTAAGGTACTAAATGCACTTTCCGATGCCACAATAGAAATCGGAATCGCTAACACATTACGAGCCATCTCAACAGGAGTAGGAAATCTAGGTTCGTTCATTTTCCACCAGAGTAAAATAGCAAATTGTTCATTTTCAACCTCATTTTCTTCACCAAGGTACCTATACAACTCTGTTTTAGCATCCATACTTCCATTGTTTGCTTTATGTCTAAAATATTCTTGTTGTATCAGTGTTCCTTTATGAATGCTTCCAAAATTTATACTTGATAAGTCCAATGTGTTACAATGTGAATCAGATGAGGCTCCACATGCTTTTGAAGTTATTTTTCGATACTCATCAAATAAACAAGTCATATATGTCTTAACTTCATATATCATTTTCTCCCCCTTTTCTTGCCCATACATCCTCAAAAGAACAAATGCGACATAATCAAACTTGAATCGAGGATCAAGAACACAAGAAACAAAAATCATCATATTCATTTTCTCTGGAGCACCCCAATATTTGTCAAATTTAGCTTTCATTCTCCTTGCCATCAAACTCAAATTAATATCATCACCCTCTATCAACAACTTCAAAACACAATAAAGCTCACCAATTTCATGGAAGTGAACATTTGAAGTTACATATAATGAACCTGATACCGTCAGTGTAAGGTTATAAAATGTTTCAAGAAACTTCTCCATCCGTCTTACATTAGCCCAATCATCAATTGTGAGGGCTCCTGCAGTCTTTCCATATTCACAAACATAAATAAGAATATATTCCAACAACCCGGGATCAAGATTGCCATAACTTACAAAAGTTTTTTCAAATTCTTGAGCAGCTTTTAACATCAAATAAGTGGAATTCCATCTAGTTGCAACATCTAAACACAAGGACCTTTTATTTGTTATTTTTTCAATTTCACAACAATATTTAAATCTTTTGATCCTTGCAAGAGATTGTCTGATGTATCTCACAGCTTGTCTAACACATTTAACAGAATCACCAATTTCTTTTAAACCATCTTGAACAATAAGATTGATCACATGAGCCATACACCTCACATGAAGGTGATGACCATCCATCAAATTTGTTCCCCACTTACTAAATTGTTTTGATAATTCTTTCACAGTAATATCATTTGAACTAGCATTATCAACTGTGATAGTGAACACTTTATCCAAGCCCCAATCAAGTAAACACTTAGTTATTGCAATTGCCATATCATCACCTTTATGGCTACTAACAGGGCAAAAATTTAGTATCCTCTTATGCAACTTCCAATCTTTATCGATAAAATGAGCGGTGAGACACAAACAATTAATTCTTTGGATTGAAGTCCATGTATCTGTAGTTAGGCAGACTCTTTGATTATTCTCCCTTAAAAAGTTCTTAAACTTTTGCTTTTCTTCATAAAAAAATTCAAAACAATCCCTCGTCACTGTTGTACGAGATGTAATTCGAAATTGAGGTTGTGCCACACTTACAAAGTACCTAAATCCCCCATTCTCAACAAAACTAAAAGGTAGCTCATCTCCAACTATCATTTTAGCTAAAGTTTTCCTACATAATTCTTGATCAAATCTCCAAATACTCATTGAAACATCACCCTTATGATCTTTTGAAGCTTGTTGAAAACTTATTTTAGCTTGGCTAGTTTCAACATTGTGGGGATTTTGTTTACATTTTCTTAAATGAGAGCTCAAAGTTGATGTGCCATTATAGCTTGTATTAGCAGCATAATTAGAACTACAATATTTACACTTTGCTCTAGGAGCCCCATCAGAATCATCATACTTCTCAAAATGTTTCCACACAACATATCTAGCTCTAACCACTTTTCTTTCTTTTTTTTTTCCAGCATCACCAGTAATTGTAGATTCAGAAGGAGGTGCATTAGCATTTGAACCTTCACTATCATTAAGTTTACCACCTTCTTCGGCCATCTATTAAGATATTAATATAAAAATTTTATAAGGAAGATATAAGAAAGCTAGTATGTCAGCAAGTTCAATTATATTTACCATTAGAAAGCCATTATTTCAGCAAGTTGAATTAGAAAGCTAGTATACGACACTTCACCAAGTTCAATTTATTCACCATGTTAGAAAGCTAGTGTTTCTTAATTACTCTTTTTCTCCTTCCGATCCCACTATACAATTCAACATGTTAGAAAGCTAGTATTTCAATAGTACTTATGTAACTAAATCGATGTAAATTATATTCACCATTTCCTAGATTTTTTTACCTGTTTTTATCACATCAGCTCATGAGAATGTGAGATAAAGTAATTAAATAATGACAAAAATAATACTGATATAAACATATTTAATCAAGAAACTATTATCAATGCATCATCAATTACTTTTTTAATCACTCAATCCACGGTAAAAGAAATTAAGAAAATAATTTTATCACAAAAAATACCATGAGAAATATAGAGATTAGAGAGCAGAGAACTAAGAGTAGCGAACTCTTGAAGGCCAAAGCAACACAGGTTTCTTCTTCTCCAATCTAGACTTGAGTTGTTGTTGGTTGATTGAAAAGGGAATGTGTGAAGCAGCCCAGAGGCATAACAATTCAACAAAGGCTCGAAGCAATGCCTTTTTCTCCAATCTTGATTTGTGCGACTGAAATTCTGAATCGTCAATTTCAAACGTCAATCTAAAAACTTAAATAAATTAGTTTATTATTTATTCACTTATTTTTAAGTTTTATTTTTAAGTTAGGACATGTTTGGAGTACAATATAATAAAAAAACAAAAAATTCTCATATATTCGATTTTTCGGTTATTTAGGTTTTTTTTTTTATAAAAAAACCAAAAACCGAAAACCGAACTGGAAAACCGAAAATGCGTAATTTCGAAATCAAAACCGGTCAAATAACCGAAAAAACCGAATTTTACGATTTGCTAATTTTTTCGATTTTATCCGAAATTTGAACACCCCTAACATTAATGGCTACTAAATGCTCTTAAAATCGAGATTAACAGCCATTAAATGAGTACTAAAGGCTGCACCTTTCAACTACTCATATTGGCCTATAAATAGTGACCAAATGCTAGAGAACTCACACCACCAATCAAGCACAAAAGCTATCCAACCTTGGAAGCACCTGTAGCAGCCATGTTCCTGTCCAGTTCAAGGCAAGTAGACAACATTGGAGTTCGAGTATTCCACTTAATTAATCTTCTTCCATGTTTCTAAACATCAATACAAAGTAAGTGGGCTTATGTATATATGTTTTAAAATACCGATGTTACTGTTTTTGAAAACTCAATCGTACACTACTCGTTTCACGTCATTTGGTTCGTACATGCTTTGTTCCACACGACTCATCTGCTAGGTTTTAATGTCTTGAAAACACACTGTTATGACTCAAATTAAAAGTGGTAAGGAAATTTTCGAGACATGATAAGATAAGGCCATGATATGATATGTTATAATAACCGATATATGGCCTTGCCTCCTTAGAGGAATAACATTTAGGGACTGATCAATATACCATGGATAAAGAGATGAATAACATTTCCTTGTTTAATATGATTTAATATCTTGTTTCGAATTTTGTTTTTACTGTGTATCGATTTCATGTTGCGAGCTATTCTGCGATATGTCACTTTTGAATTCATATTATATGTATATTTCGATATTCTTGTGTACGATTGGCTCTCACATGCTGAGTGTTTTCCCCAAACATTCACCTCTCCTTACTTCCCTCCCCACATAAGGGCGAAGATCAGTTAGAAAATAATGATCAACACATGTTTTGGAGTTGGTGATCAAGTTCGAGACATGAAGTTTCAAGCGTGGTTTTAGTTTTTTTTTCTTTAAGTTATCGCTTGCGCGTTTGTGTTTTGCACTGTAGAAACTGTCATGAGATGTGTAATAGGCTGGTTTTTCGCTATTTTATGTATTATGTGGCTTGTTATTTCGTGATTTTAAATTGTTAAACTACGCCTATGGCACGTCTCGATTTCGATCGAGACGTGACATTTAAGTGGTATCAGATCCGTCATGCTCATAATCCGGCTGCGATTCTCCCGGAAAAAAAGTGAGATTTCACATAGTGATGGAAAAACCTAATGTACTCCCCTCCAAAACGATCCAACGAACAACATTCATGCGAAGTTCTCTTTGTGATGATCGAGGCCTTATTTCGGCCAAGTTCCATCGTTTAAGGCTCCAAAATCGCGTTTTGGCCGTTTTTGGTAATAATCGCAAATCCAATAACTTCTTGTAAAAAACCTCGAAATCCAATTCCATCAACGGTTATGAAATCCTCTTGACTTAATTTTTGATTTCATTTTTGGATCATTATTACTTTACCTCTTATATATTTGCAACGATATCTTAGAAACTCGTACAATTGTAAGAAATGGACGGAAGACCAGTACGAAACAACCGAAACCCACGTTACGGAAATCGCAACAACAATCGGAATAACAACGACAATGAAGGAAATCAACCCCCGGCACCACCACCAGGATTGGGCCTAAGTCAAGCTGACTTAATGGCAATAGCAACCATTGTGGCCACCACAATCCAAGGGTTGGGAAACACAAACGCCAATTGCAATCCGATACTACCACCGGAACCTCCAGCACATGGGGTAAAGTACCACTACGAGTCTCTCCGGAAGAATCGAGCTCAAACATTTAAAGGAGACCCGGACCCCGAATTTGCCCAAAAATGGATAAAAAATATCTAGACCCAACTCCACCTACTCGAGATTCCCAACGAGTTCAAGGTGGATGTGGTGATGCCATTTTTAGAAGAAAAAACAGCCAAATGGTGGGAGACAGTCTCACCAGCTATGACAGCAGCTAGACCAATCACATGAAAACAGTTTCGAGAGGTTTTTTTGAAACAGTACTGCCCAGCTGAAGTGAGATTACAAAAGTTGAGTGAGTTCAAAAATTTCACTCAAACTTTGGATATGTCTGTGGTGAAGTATACTTCAAAGTTCAACTCTCTTGAAACCTATACCCCCACTATCATGAGTGATGATACATTGAAGATGCATCAGTTCAAGTGTGGTTTGAGCAGTCGTATCCAGTCAGCTTCAGCAGCTTACCAACTCACGAGCTTTGCTGATCTGATGGGCATGGAAATAAGAGCTGAGACAGACATCAAGCGCCGGGAGGGTGAGAATAAGAATAAGCGATCTCTTACTGGGCAATCGTCCCAAGGGAAACAATCATTCAAAAGACCAAATCAGTCCAGCGGGTCATTCAAAGGCACTTCGTCCAGCCCAACCTACCAAGAGATCAAGATATGTCTCATCTGCAATAACTGCCATTCAAGGTAATGCCGTAGAAGGTCTGGTGCATGCTTTAATTGTGGGAAGTGGGGACATCGAATTTCTGATTGTCCCGAGCCTAAGAAAAGGACATAGTCAAATACTGATACTACCCCCAACAAGCCGAAGAAAAATAAACCTAACGCTTGTGCGTTTGCAATGACTCAGGAACAAGCAGATGACTCGAACGATATCGTGACATGTATCATTCTAATGTCAGCTTATGCATTGTTTGATTGTGATGCCACTCATTCGTTCATATCTAAGAGGTTCATTAAGAAATTAAGACTTGTACCTGAGATACTTGTTGAACCCTTAAGAGTAGCAACTCCCTCTAGTAAGACAATTGAAACACATAGGGTGCACCGAAATTGTAAAGTTTGTATCGATGAACATCTATTTCAAGCTGAATTAATCCAACTAAATATGGTGGAGTTCGACGCCATTACAGGAAAAGATTGGTTAGCAAATAATCACGCATTAGTAGATTGTCGCATGAAGATAGTCAAACTACGAGCTCCAAACCAAGAAGAAGTCATTTACTATGGCAAAGTCAAGAAACAAAAAGCCATACTGTCAGCTTCCAAAACTTGGAAAGCCATAAAAAGTGGAGAAGAAGTTTACTTAGCTGTGCTAAAAAAGGTAAAAGGAGAATTCACACTTGCACTAGAAGAGATTCCGGTAGTACAAGAGTTTTCGGATGTCTTTGTTTTAGAACTCTTTGTCACAATCCCTGATCGTGAAGTGGAATTCGAGATTCATGTGGTACCTGGTGCTTCACTGATCTCAAAGGAACCATACCGAATGGCTCCAGCAGAATTGAAAGAACTCAAGGAACAACTCCAAGAATTGTTGGATAAGAAGCAAATCCAACCGAGCGCATCTCCGTGGGGAGCTCCTGTCCTATTTGTAAAGAAAAAAGACGGAAGCATGAGATTAAATATTGATTACATGGAATTGAATAAGATCACAATCAAGAACAAGCACCCGCTTCCAATGATAGATGACCTGTTCCAAGCTCGATTTAAGGTCAGGTTACCACAAAATTAAGGTCAAGGCAGACGATATTCCGAAGACGACCTTCAGAAAAAGGTATGGACATTACGAGTTCATGGTAATGTCATTCGGATTAACAAACTCTCCAGCAACATTCATGGATCTCATGAACAAAGTATTTAAACTATTCCTCGACAAGTTCGTCGTGGTATTTATCGACGATATTCTTGTATATTCATTAAGTGAGGAGGATCATGGAGAACATCTTCGTCTCACCCTCCAGACGCTTAGAGAAAATAAAATTTCTGTAAAATTCAATAAATGTGAATTCTGGCTAAAAAACGTCACATTCTTGGGACACATAATATCAGCAGAAGGATTATTTGTAGACCCTAAGAAGGTAGAAGCAATCATGGACTTGTCGAGACCAAAGAATGCGACAGAAATTCGAAGTTTCTTGGGATTAGCAGGCTATTATCGAAAATTTGTTGAAGGATTCTCTTCAATAGCAATGCCCCTCACTAAACTCACCCAAAAGAACGCTAAGTTTCAATGGAGTGAAGAATGCAAGCAAAGCTTCGAAACTTTGAAGAAGAAACTTGCCTCTACTCCGGTATTGACATTACCAACCGAAGGAAAAGACTTCACCATCCACAGCGATGCGTCAAAAGGAGGTTTAGGATGTGTGCTTATGCAAGATGGGAGAGTAATTACCTACCCTTCAAGATAACTAAAACCATATGATCAAAACTATCCAACGCATGACTTCGAATTAGCTACAGTGGTGTTCACACTTAAAATTTGGAGACATTATCTTTATGGCGCCAAATGTGAGATTTTCACCAATCATCAAAGCATCAAATATTTGTTTACACAAACGGAGCTTAATATGAGGTATAGACGGTGGATTGAACTCTTGAAGGACTACGACCTGACGATGAGATACCATCTAGGCAAAGCAAACAAGGTAGCTGACGCTTTGAGTCGAAAGAATATGGATAAAATGATCCTAGTGTCACTTTTAGCACAACCATGCCTCCAAGAAACGATCAAGATGAGTCAAGATTGAGATCCCACCTTGGTAAAACTGAATGAACAAGACAAAAAAAGAAAATAATCGGATTTCCAGACAGATGACAAAGGAATCGTGTGGATGAAAGGAAGATTGTGGGTACCTGACATTAATAATCTTCGACAAGAAGTGATGTCTAAATAACAAAAGTTAAAATTTTCAATCCATCATGGTAGTACAAAGATTTTCAGGGACTTGAAGAAAAACTTCTGGTGGAGTGGAATGAAAAGGGACGTTGAAATGTTTGACTCTAAGTGTCAGGTGTTCTAACAAGTCAAAACTGAGCACCAAAGACATGGAGAACTTCTTCAACCATTGGAAATCCCGAAATGGAAATACGAACATATTTCCATGGACTTTGAGTTGGGTTACCAAAGTCTAGACAAAGTCATGATTGTATATGAGTAATTGTAGATAGACTAACAAAATCTGCACATTTTCTACCTGTCCGCATGAACTATAATTTGGAAAAACCGGCTACTTTATACATGAACAATGTCGTACGATTACATAGAGTTCCAGCTAGCATACTATCAGATAGAGACCCGAGGTTTGTATCTCATTTTTGGAAGAGTTTTCAACAAACTATGGGAATGAAAGTCACTCTTAGCACGAGATATCACCCTCAGACCGATGGCCAAACTGAGAGGACAATACAAACCCTTGAGGACATGCTGAGAGCATGTGCTTTAGATTTTAATGGTAACTGGAGTGAACATCTGCCTTTGATTGAGTTCTTTTACAACAATAGTTATCAAAACAGTATTGGAATAGCACCGTACGAAGCTCTGTATGGGCAAAAATTCGATCACAACTATATTGGGATGAAGTAGAAGAAAAAGTCATCACAGGACCCGAACTAATCCAAGAGACTGTGGATAAAGTTATTATGTCAAATAAACACTAAAGAATGCACAAGATTGACAGAAAAGCTGCGCTGGCTTGAAAAAAAAACCCGTTGAATTTAAAGTAAAGAAAAAAACATATGTGAAAGTGTCACACATGAAAGGTGTGAACCGATTCAATAAGGCTGAAAAGCTGAACTCCATATATGTTGGACCTTTTGAAATTCTAGAGAAAGTGGGAACACTTGCTTACAGATTAGCACTTTCACCCGATATGTCATGAATCCACAATGTCTTCCACGTTTTGCAACTAAGAAAATATGTCTGTGATATGAGCCATGTTATTGAAGTAGGACCGCTACTGATCGAAGGGAACTTGAACGAAGAATTATGATATGAAGAAGTTCTCATTAGAATTATGGATATCAAATACCAAGTATTGAGAAGAAGGAGCATCTCTTATGTCAAAGTACAGTGGTTTAATCACATAGAAAGAAAAGCTACTTGGGAGTTGGAAGCAAAAATGAGAAAAACATATCCTTATCTCTTTGAATGAGAAAAACAACTCGAGTTTCGAGGACAAAACTTCTAATAAAGAGGGAGAGATGTGAAGACCACCATTATTGAGACGAGTTGTAACGACCAGTTTAATGAGCATTTAACTACCACTATTGAGACTAGTTGTAACGACCGATTAATGAGCATTTGACCACCATTATTAAGACGAGTTGTAACGGCCAGTTTAATGAACATTTGACCATCATTATTGAGATGAATTGTAACGATCGGTTTAATGAGCATTTTAACTATCATTATTGAGACGAGTTGTAACGGTTGGTTTAATGAGCATTTGACCACCATTAATAGCAACTAAATGCTCTTAAAATCGAGATTAACAGCCATTAAATGAGTAATAAAGGTTGCACCTTTCAACTAATCTTATTGGCCTATAAATAATGGCTAAATGCTAGAGTTCACACCACCAACCAAGCACAAAAGCTGTCCAACCTTGGAAGCACCTGCAGCAACCAAGTTCCTGTCCAGTTCGAGGCAAGTGGACAACATTGGAATTTTAGTATTCCACTTAATCTTCTTCCACTTTTCTTAAGATAAATACCAAGTAAGCGGGCTTATGTATATATGTTTTAAAATACTGATGTTACTGTTTTTTGAAAACTCAATCGTACACTACTCGTTTCACGTCATTTGGTTCGTACATGTTTTGTCCACATGACTCATCTGTTATGCTTTGATGTCTTGAAAACACACTGTTATGACTCAAATTAAAAGTGGTAAGGAAATTTTCGAGACATGATAAGATAAGGCCATGATATGATATGTTATAATAACCGATATATGGCCTTGCCTCCTTAGAGGAATAACATTTAGGGACTGATCAATATACCATGGATAAAGAGATGAATAACATTTCCTTGTTTAATATGATTTAATATCTTGTTTCGAATTTTGTTTTTACTGTGTATCGATTTCATGTTGCGAGCTATTCTGCGATATGTCACTTTTGAATTCATATTATATGTATATTTCGATATTCTTGTGTACGATTGGCTCTCACATGCTGAGTGTTTTCCCCAAACATTCACCTCTCCTTACTTCCCTCCCCACATAAGGGCGAAGATCAGTTAGAAAATAATGATCAACACATGTTTTGGAGTTGGTGATCAAGTTCGAGACATGAAGTTTCAAGCGTGGTTTTAGTTTTTTTTTCTTTAAGTTATCGCTTGCGCGTTTGTGTTTTGCACTGTAGAAACTGTCATGAGATGTGTAATAGGCTGGTTTTTCGCTATTTTATGTATTATGTGGCTTGTTATTTCGTGATTTTAAATTGTTAAACTACGCCTATGGCACGTCTCGATTTCGATCGAGACGTGACATTTAAGTGGTATCAGATCCGTCATGCTCATAATCCGGCTGCGATTCTCCCGGAAAAAAAGTGAGATTTCACATAGTGATGGAAAAACCTAATGTACTCCCCTCCAAAACGATCCAACGAACAACATTCATGCGAAGTTCTCTTTGTGATGATCGAGGCCTTATTTCGGCCAAGTTCCATCGTTTAAGGCTCCAAAATCGCGTTTTGGCCGTTTTTGGTAATAATCGCAAATCCAATAACTTCTTGTAAAAAACCTCGAAATCCAATTCCATCAACGGTTATGAAATCCTCTTGACTTAATTTTTGATTTCATTTTTGGATCATTATTACTTTACCTCTTATATATTTGCAACGATATCTTAGAAACTCGTACAATTGTAAGAAATGGACGGAAGACCAGTACGAAACAACCGAAACCCACGTTACGGAAATCGCAACAACAATCGGAATAACAACGACAATGAAGGAAATCAACCCCCGGCACCACCACCAGGATTGGGCCTAAGTCAAGCTGACTTAATGGCAATAGCAACCATTGTGGCCACCACAATCCAAGGGTTGGGAAACACAAACGCCAATTGCAATCCGATACTACCACCGGAACCTCCAGCACATGGGGTAAAGTACCACTACGAGTCTCTCCGGAAGAATCGAGCTCAAACATTTAAAGGAGACCCGGACCCCGAATTTGCCCAAAAATGGATAAAAAATATCTAGACCCAACTCCACCTACTCGAGATTCCCAACGAGTTCAAGGTGGATGTGGTGATGCCATTTTTAGAAGAAAAAACAGCCAAATGGTGGGAGACAGTCTCACCAGCTATGACAGCAGCTAGACCAATCACATGAAAACAGTTTCGAGAGGTTTTTTTGAAACAGTACTGCCCAGCTGAAGTGAGATTACAAAAGTTGAGTGAGTTCAAAAATTTCACTCAAACTTTGGATATGTCTGTGGTGAAGTATACTTCAAAGTTCAACTCTCTTGAAACCTATACCCCCACTATCATGAGTGATGATACATTGAAGATGCATCAGTTCAAGTGTGGTTTGAGCAGTCGTATCCAGTCAGCTTCAGCAGCTTACCAACTCACGAGCTTTGCTGATCTGATGGGCATGGAAATAAGAGCTGAGACAGACATCAAGCGCCGGGAGGGTGAGAATAAGAATANTGGAAAAGAGTTCTTTCCAGAACTTAAGATCTTTCAAGTAGTTGAGTTGTAAAACTAAGAGTTTCAGTAGGCGAAGGGTAAGTCCTGTTGAAGTTGGTGTGTACAATTGTTGTACTGTATTCACCAAAGTCTTTTAGTGATACCTTCTGGAAACAGAAGAAGGGGAGACGTAGAAGATTCATTTTCGAACTTCTAGAAACAAACCTTGTGCCATCTACTGCTTTTCTATTTCACTATTTTTCACCAACTAACCAACAGATCGTTTCCGCACATTATCTTGTGATCTGCTGGTCTTTAAACTTGAACAAGAATCTGCTAGTATATCTAACAGGACTCTAGCACATCATTCTGAAAAATCGATTAAGTTTGCCGTTGAGTTTATTCAACCTCCCCTTCTAAACTCAATCCGATCCTCAACAAGTGGTATCAGAGCTAGTTCTGAAAAATATTTAATAGACATGGCTCACTTCAGCAAAATTCCAATGTTCTCAAAAAAAGACTTTGACGACTGGAAAATCAGAATGCAAGCCCATCTTGCAGCTCAAGATAATGACATGTGGTATGTCATCACAGATGGTCCATTAAAGATCTTAAAGCCAAATACAGCTGTTGCTATTACTGAAAGCGCACCTCAGATGCTGGAAAAACCAAGATATGAATGGACAAGTGAGGACAAGAAGAAAGCCAATCTTGACAACGTTGCAAAGGACATTCTGTACAAGACACTCGACAAAAATACCTTCAGCAAAATCAAGATGTGTCCTACTGCCAAGGAAATCTGAGAAAAATTGATTCAGATCTGTGAAGGAAACGAAGAAACTAAGGAAAACAAACTTTCCGTAGCCATGCAGAAGTTTGAGAATATGAAGATGAAGGCTGGAGAAACAATGAATGAGTTTGATGAACGCTTCAGCAGCCTTGTAAATGAACTCTCAGCTCTTGGAAAAGATTTTGGCAACAGGGAAGTTGCATTAAAGGTAATGAGAGCCCTACCCAGAGAATGGGACGTCAAAACGATGGCAATGAGAGCTTCCAAGGATCTAAACAAGTTAGAACTGCATGAATTGTTCTCAGATCTGAAGGCATATGAGTTTGAACTTGAAGTTCGAAGTGGAGAAGAGCCCTTAGCAATTCCACCAACCAAAGCTCTCGCAGCTACTGTTAACTCTACTGCTACAGTTGCCCCAAGTTCATCTTCTGCTACTGCTATAGAGAATACTTCTGAGAGAAGCGCTGAACAGATAAGCAATGACGCAATGTCATTATTTGTTAAGAAGTTTTCCAAATTCATGAGAAAGAATCACAGAACATTTCAAAGTCCCAACCGCAATTTCAAAAAGGAATCACCTTCTGGTGATATGGCATGCTTCAACTGCGGAAAAGTTGGACACTTCATTGCTGATTGCCCAAAACCAAAGAAGGATGACCAGAAGAAGAAGGGCGTCGAACGCAATGATAAAAAGACCAGAAGAGACAGAAAGGCAATGATTGCAGAAGAAAGTAAGTCCAAATGGACAGACTCAAGTTCTGAATCTTCTGGTTCTGAAAGCCATTCAAGTGACAGTGATGAAGATGAGATCAAATGTCTTATGGCAAATACGGAATCAACCTCGACATCCGGAGAGGTATTTGACTTTGACTCTTATGAATTTACACGCACTGATTTAGTCAAAACATTACACGACATGGTAGAAGAGTATTCGAGACTTTCTTAATCATTCGAGGAAGTTAAGATTGAAAATCAGAACTTAAGAAATAAGAATAGTAAGTTAACTTGCTTGTTAATAGACAGCTGTAATGATTTACAAGTTGAGATGAGTAAATTAAAAACTGAGGATGAAAGAGTAAAAGCAGATTACCAGACGATGCTTTCTGAAAACCAGAAGTTATCGCTACTGGTGAATGCTTGGAATAAGTGATCTATTTCACTCGAAAAGATGCAAGAGTTACAAAAACAATCTGGAGACAGAAGTGGTCTCTTATTTTGTAATGATGAAGGCACTTCTGAAACGAATACTAAGCCAAAACTGGATATGTGCAAAGGAAAGTACATTCATTTTGTGAAATACAGTGTGGTACAGAAACCAGAAGTACCTACTGCTTCAATTGAAAGGAATGTAAATCAGATTAGTAGAAGGATGCATTATGGTCCGGGTTTTGTTGAACCTAAGGAAAGAGTTGACCAAAGTTCTGGATCCAGTAGATGATTCAACTCAGGAAGACAACCTCCTATGAAGGTTAAAAACTACCAGTACTACAATTCTTAACCTGTTCAGAAGAGATACATGCTAGACAACAGAAACAGAAGGGAAGAACAACATGCTAAGATGAATAATGTTAGAAATAACAGACTCTATGTTGCACACACCTCCATGGATACCCGAAGTACAAAAATTGTACACATGTGGGTTCCAAAAGGACTAATAAGGCTTGGACCCAAATAGATTGGGTACCAGATACTAAAATTTGTGTTTGCAGGTACAAGTGAAGAAAACCAAGATCAGTAACTCAACATGGTATTTGGACAGTGGATGTTCCAGACATATGACTGGACAGAAGAGTCTACTATCAGAAATAGTGAGTTGTGCTGGACCAGAGATAACCTTTGGGGACAACTCAAAAGGTAAAACCGTGGGTAAGGGTAAGATTATCCATGGTAACATCACTATTAAGGATGTGCTCTTAGTTGAAAATCTTTGTTATAACTTGATCAGTATTAGTCAATTATGTGATAATGGATTTTCAGTAGCATTCCAGAAGCACACTTGCACAGTTAAAAATGCTGGTGACTCTACTGTTTTAACCGGAGTTAGAAAAGGCAACACCTACAAAATTTCATGGAACATAGATCATATCACTGCTCCTACATGTTTAGTTGCAGCTCTAAGTGATAAACACTGGCTGTGGCACAAGAGATTGAATCATCTGAATTTCAAGTCTATCAACAATCTCAAAAAGCAGAACTTAGTCGATGGATTGCCAGACATAAATTTTGTTAAGAATCATGTATGTTCTGCATGTCAACTTGGTAA
The DNA here is from genome assembly GCF_012295235.1 of Primulina huaijiensis. Classification (NCBI taxonomy): domain Eukaryota; kingdom Viridiplantae; phylum Streptophyta; class Magnoliopsida; order Lamiales; family Gesneriaceae; genus Primulina; species Primulina huaijiensis. The sequence goes on from NC_133307.1 coordinate 2,041,669, forward strand.
GCAACTAAGATCTAGTTTAAAAAATAAAGGCAGCAAATCATCCTCAAGGTGTTTAGAATTATTGCATATGGACTTATTTGGTCCAATCCCTATCACGAGCTTAGGGGGAATGAGGTACACCTTTGTTGTTGTTGATGATTTTTCTAGATTTACTTGGGTAATTTTTCTTGCTGGAAAAGATCAAACCAGTAGCCTCCTGATCAAACTTCTGAAAAAGATTCAAAATGAAAAATCAGTTTCTGTCATTCGAATCAGAAGTGATCGAGGTACTGAATTTACTAACAAGCCTCTTGAGGTTTATCTAGATGAACAGGGCATTCATCATGAATATTCAGCTGCCAGGACGCCTCAACAAAATGGAGTAGCTGAGAGGAGAAACACAACACTTAAAGAAGCTGCTAGAACAATGCTAGCAGATGCAGACATCTCTCAGCGCTTCTGGGAAAAAGCTATTAATACTGCTTGCTACACACAAAATAGAACAATGATCAACAAGAGGAATAATCAGACTCCTTACAAAATCTGGAAAGGGAGTAAACCGAATGTATCTTACTTTCATATTTTTGGTTGTAGATGCTTTGTGCATAATAATGGTAAAAATCATTTAGCTGCATTCGATTCAAAATCTGACGCATGATTATTTCTTGGATATTCAACAGTTAGTAAGGCATTTAGAATTTTCAATAATAAAACGCTCAATGTTGAAGAATCTATTCATGTTGTCTTTGATGAAGACAGCAGTGCTCCCCAGATTACTAACATATCTAATCTAAGTAACAGCTTAGACAGGGTTCATCTGGAACTAGACAGTGAAGATGATGCAGAAGCAAGTGTCAAGGACATTCAAAATCCAGAACCAGACATTCATATGACAGAACCAGCAGCTGGCATTCTAGAACCAGCAGCTGATATTCCAGAACCAGCAGCTGATATTCCAGAACAATCTACTGCTTTACATAAAGATAATCTAAATCCTTTTATTTGGAGAAAATCTCATCCTCCATCTTTGGTGATTGGAAATCCAACAGCTGCGCTAAGGACCAGAAGACAGATGATGAATGAATACATGCATGCTGCTTTTATTTCTCAAGATGAACCAAAGAAAATTGAAGAAGCTCTTCTGGATCCTAACTGGATAGAAGCTATGCAAGAAGAGCCGAATCAATTTGAGAGGAATAAAGTTTGGTTTCTAGTACCTAGACCATCTCACCAAGCTATCATTGGAACCCGGTGGGTATTTAGAAACAAACTAAATGAAGAAGGAACAGTTGTCAGAAACAAAGCAAGACTGGTTGCACAAGGATTCAGACGNTCCAGCAGCAAGATACTCTGCTTCTGCAGTAGACGTGGCTATGGAAGTCTGCTTTTTGCTAAACCAGGAGATCAACCTGTCACCAAAAAATTGACAAAAACCACTTGTGCTTTTCCTATCCAGTTTACATCCTGCATAATCAGCATCTGAGTATCCAATAAGATTAAACGATGAGTTCTTGGGATACCAGAGGCCTTCATTTTGAGTACCCTTCAAATATTTTAAAATTCTTTTACCAGCAATGAAATGTGATTGTTTAGTATTTGATTGAAATCTAGCACATATGCAAACAGCAAACATAATATCGGGTCTACTGGCAGTAAGATATAACAATGAGCCAATAAGACCACGATACTGAGTTACCTCTACTGGAGTTCCCCCTTCATCTTTATCAAGTTTGGTAGACGATNAGGATGTAAACTGGATAGGAAAAGCACAAGTGGTTTTTGTCAATTTTTTGGTGACAGGTTGATCTCCTGGTTTAGCAAAAAGCAGACTTCCATAGCCACGTCTACTGCAGAAGCAGAGTATCTTGCTGCTGGAAGCTGTTGTTCTCAAATGCTTTGGATACAACAACAACTTAAAGACTATGGAGTTCAAGCTTCTGAATCACCCATATTTTGTGACAATACCAGTGCAATTGCTATATCGCATAATCCAGTACTCCATTCCAGAACGAAGCACATTGATATCAGACATCATTTCATTAGAGATCATGTGCAAAAGAAGAATATTCGTCTGGAATACATTCCTACTGATCAGCAAGCCGCAGACATTTTTACCAAACCACTTCCTGAGAATAAATTTTTGTATTTTCGTAATGTTCTTGGATTAGTTGATTTATCATAACTACTGTTTATTATCTTCTGTTTTCACGTGTCTTCTGTTTCTTTATTCTAATCCAGTAGAAATATTCAGAAATGAGAACAGCACAAGAGGTATGGAAAAACAAAATCTTTTATTCATATAATCAGATGCATTACATTACAGGGGTACAATTGAGGATATCAGCAGAATGATTACACAGATTATCCTACTAAGTTTTACAGTATCATCGATCCACCAGCACTCTCTTATTGCATTAGAATGCTTATGGAAGGAAATGATGCTGTATCCCAATTCTAATAAGATAAAACAATCTCTTTGATTGTTCACATTACAACTCCAGGAGTTTGATCCAAGGATCATTATATAAAGAACGATATCTTCATACGTCTTCTTATAAAACGTAGAAAGTTGTCTTCTGAACATTCTTGCTTCGACTTCTGGATCAGATTCTGCTTCTTCATTCACATTAGTTTTCATTTGATCTTATGTACGCTTAACCTTGTTTAACTTGTGCAGGTATTTATAGTGGTATTCAACGGAGATAAAGATCCTTGCGACTGTTCATTTTCAATGGTTCAGATTGAAAGTTTGCCAAGAGTCGTTTGGTGTTTAATATCCTTTATTAATGCATTAATTGAGGGGGAACATTTTTATGGGATCCACAACTTATCTGGGAGAATGGATGACTTAATTGCCAGGGTCATTGCCGATGATGCCAAAAAGGGGGAAGGAGATAGAACTGCTGAAGATAGAACTGGAGCGAGTAGCAGCAGACCTCATTCTTCTGGAAGGGATCAAAATCCAGATGAAGCTATTTTTAGAGATATTGGAACAAACTAATTTTATTGTTTTGTCTTGATTTTCTAGATACTAATTGCTTCGTAATCTGTTTTCTCAATTCTACTACCGTTCTAAGGGACATCTAGGTTTTGGCATCACCACAAAGGGGGAAATTGTTAGACTTAATTTTGTTGTGGAGATGCTAGTACAAAATCAGTAGATGTAAATAAGCAGAAAACCAGAAGCACTTGTACCGCGTTAAAACCAGTAGCAGCACTTATCAAGTACTCTTAATCTAATTAACAAATGACTTCTCAGCTAAAACCAGAAACCCGAAATAGACACTAGCAGATTGTTGCGTATCTCAAGTCTTTAATTATTACCGTTAATATATTAACGTGATACTAGCATTTATTGCTTCATTTAATGTCATTAAATGTTGTACGGAAACATTTAAGACGGCTTACCATTTTTGGTATGAACTGAGACTGATTGCTTTAATGTATTCTGCACGGTCCATTTTCAGCAATAAAGCTGAATCACTGAAATGTCAAAAGAGCCGTTCAGATTTTAACGTTGGTTAAAGCCTATATATGAAGAAGGAGCACTTTTCAAGAAACAAGTAGTGAACGAATCTCAATCAAAGAAGATCATTCGAGCATCACTAGAACTCTCAGTTATCTCAAAAGCTCAACACTGAAAAAGCAGCACACGCTTCATTGCATACACTTGATCATTTGAGATCATTTTGTGCTAGCTATTTTCTTTATCTCTTCTTAAGCTATTCACTTCATTAATAGAAGAATTTGTAACTGGAAAAGAGTTCTTTCCAGAACTTAAGATCTTTCAAGTAGTTGAGTTGTAAAACTAAGAGTTTCAGTAGGCGAAGGGTAAGTCCTGTTGAAGTGGGTGTGTACAATTGTTGTACTGTATTCACCAAAGTCTTTTAGTGATACTTTCTGGAAACAGAAGAAGGGAAGACGTAGAAGATTCATCTTCGAACTTCCAGAAACAAACCTTGTGCCATCTACTGCTTTTCTGTTTCACTATTTTTCACCCACTAACCAACAGATCGTTTCCGCACATTATCTTGTGATCTGCTGGTCTTTAAACTTGAACAAGAATCTGCTAGTATCTCTAACAGGACTCTAGCACATCATTCTGAAAAATTGATTAAGTTTGCCGTTGAGTTTATTCAACCCCCCCTTCTAAACTCAATCCGATCCTCAACACAGTTCCTTCGTATCTTTGTTTTGACTGATAAATGTACCAGTTTCCAGTTGCTTCATTTGCAGACCAAGAAAAAATGTCAGCTCACCCATCATGCTCATCTCGAATTTATATTGCATTAACTTAGAAAATTTCTCACATAATTTGGAGTTAATTGACCCAAAAATAATATCATCAACATAAATTTACACAAGTAAAGTTTGATTTTTCTTTGTAAATTAAAATAGAGTTTTATCAACTGTTCCAACTGTAAAGTCATGATCAATTAAAAATTTTGATAATGTCTCATACCAAGCTTTGGGAGATTTTTTGAGACCATACAATGCTTTGTGCAAACGATAAACATGGTCGAGAAAAGAATAATCTACAAAATATGATGGTTGTTCGACGTAGACTTCTTCCTGTAACTGACCATTTAGGAATACAATTTTGACATCCATCTGTATACCTTGAAGTCTTTGAAGGAGGCATAGGCGAGGAATATTCTTATTGTTTCAAGTCGTGCAACAGTGCATAACTGTATCCTTGTGCCACCAACCTTGTTTTGTTGCGCACAACTAAACCATCTTCGTTCAGTTTGTTTATGTATACCCATTTTGTACCAATAATAGATTTCGAAAGTGATCTTGGAACTAATGTCCAGATATTGTTATGGGTAAACTGATTCAGCTCCTCTTGCATGACATTTATCGAGTTTGGATCAGTTAGAGCCTTGTCAGTTTTCTTTGGTTTAAGTTGAGAAACAAATGCTGAGTGTACAAATAAATTGAACATTTGATTTCTAGTTCTTGCCGGATCAGATGGATTATCTATCACCAAATCTTGTGGATGTGATTTATTCCGTCTGTACTTGGAACTAGTTGGATCAATTTCAGCAACTGTTTCACTTTGTAACTTAACATTTCTTTCAGTTTTAGTTGTGGTAGTTTCAGTTGGTATTTGTATATCATCGCGTTGTCCCACCAACTGATTGCTATGAACAGATTCATGTTCAAATGTTTGATCCACGACTTCTTGTTCTGTTATTTGAAGAATGTTTTGATTTATGTGAATTTCTTCTTCACTATCATCCCCCAAGCTGATTTCTGTTAAGCGATTAGTTAGCTCAACTAGATTAGTTGGCTTATCAGTTAGTGCAGATTCATCAAATACAACATGAATTGATTCTTCTACATTTAAAGTACACTTATTAAATGATAAATATAAAAAATTGTACATTAATTAAATGTTTTACAATTTAAATTTATAGTTTTTGTTTTATTAAATGTTTAAATATTAAATGTTTTATAATAAATTGTATAAAAAATAAGTTGTTGTGTAATTATAAGTTTTTACTATTTTTACAAGTTCGATAAACAAGAATAACATTGGCTTTGCAAATGAGATTAAGATGATTCTTGGACATGTAGAAAGTTGATTTTAATATCTACAATATTTGTGTCAAGCATGAGATAAAAATCTTCTCACAATTGGGATCAAATTAAGCAACAAATAAAGTTACCAAAGGAGTTGCAGTTTTACTACGCTAGAGAATTTTGACCATATCTCTCAAATTACTTGGTCAAATGGTAACAAAAAAATACCACAATTCAAATAACTCAATTATCTACATGTTTTGTTTTATATGGAAAAGTAAAATCGGATGGGAATATTTTCAAAAGTGATGTGTATGATGACATAATTTCTTGGAACACCATTGAAGACTTATGTGTACAAAATAATATTTTATTTGTGGTTGTCTCCCCAAATTTGGCTATAAATAAGGGTGCATTGTAATGTATTGATATATCCCTCATTCTATAAACAAACATTTGAGTTCATAATATTTATCTCTTTGTTTTTCTTTTATTTCTTCATGTAAATATAATTAGCATGTTAATTTCATATTTAAAATTTTACACTTTGAATAATGAGTAGCTAACTTCCCAAAGTTGAGATGAAAAGGTGAAACTCTTGGTACGATAATAAGGTTATTAAAAGGTAATAAGCTATATTTTATATTATATAATTATTGTTTATGTCATATTTATTTCTTTAAGCATTATTATACCCTACTTATAAGTGAGAGTTTTGATTTATTTTTGCTATATATTACACTAAATTCTTGAAATAATTTAAATGTTAGTTTGTTATTACCAACCATTTAAAGTGGATGTCTTGATTTATTATATATGAATATATCATAATATTAGTTTATTGGTACCATTTAATTGTTTGTTTGATTTTATCAGTCATTTAAAGTGAGAACCTTGATTTAGTGT
>NC_133307.1:2050718-2073346 GCF_012295235.1 Primulina huaijiensis
ATTAAAGATTGAATGCCTCGGGCCAATCATTATAGTTTGCTACTAGATAATTATGTTGCTTATTTGAAATCTTTATTAAAAAAATTTAAAGCTACCTGTAATTTAATTTCTTGCAAAATATAAATTAAAACGTGGATTTTTTTACAAGATATAATATAATATCAAATGTTAGTAACTTGATCATAATGCATCCTTCATTTTGTCAAATATTTCTTTCTATTACAAAAAAAATGGCAGAAGTTGATTAAGTGTTGAATAGTCGAACTTGACGGTTGGATTGTGAAATAACTCAATATTGTTATTTTTCAATTACCAAAATTTAGGGTAATAAAAATATTCTAACCAACATAGATTTTTTTATTCTTATCTGGGGCAGGAGTGTGGAGAATGAATATTTTGTGAAATACTTAGCAAATGGGGGTCGATCGAACACAAAAACAACATAATACGGACACACAAAAAATTGAATTTTTTTCTATTTTTTTATATTAAAAGTAATACTTTTGTAGTGAAATATGATACTTTTGACATAAAAATAACTATTTTGAGTCAAATAAACATAAATTATCAAGCAATAAATTTGACATAAAAAATAATATATTTATTATAAAAACTAATATGTTAAACATAAAAAGTAATATTTTGATTGATAACTTAATTAACACTAAATTTTGCTCATTTATTATAAAATTATAAAAATGATACTTTTACAAAAAAAACCAATAATTTTGACATTAAAAGTAATATTTTTCAGTCAAATAAACATATAATACAAAGTAATATTTTTACTATAATAATTTAATACTTTTGACATAAAAGTAATAACACATTACAAAGTAATAATTTTGACATTAAAATTAATGTTTTTCAATCAGGTAAGCATATATGACAAAAAATACTTTTTAAATAAAAAAATACTTTTGAAGTGAAAATTAATATTTTTATCATAAAAATTAATATTTTTATAATTTAATATAAAACAACTCAAATGTAAATAAATATTTTACTGAATCAAGAACCAATTTTAATTTTTAAATCGAAATGAGGAGAAACATTCAAGGATCATCATGAACTATAGACCATATACAATTACAAGCTCTCATTTGCTGTTGTTTCTTCTTCCTCTTGTTCTCTCTTTAAAGTTGAAATCTTGGCTTCAATTATAATGACACGTTTTATAAGGATACAATGGGACAACACAAAAACAATTTAAAAACGTGCAGATTTAAGAGGATTGTTAAGTTTGTGAGATATTTATTCACCTCGTCTAAACACCTGCATCGATCCTGACAAAAAAGTAGCAATCAAGCATATGTTCAATGCAAATTTTGCAAGAAAAATAAGAGATGAAGGGGGTTATTTCATTTGAAATAAATAAATAAAATATACTGAGTGAAGTGTTATTTATATTTTAAATAGCATTAATAAAGTTTTAATTTGTTTTTCAAATTTCTAATGAAATTCATGATATATTTAAAATATGTAAATTTGACAGAAAATTTTATGATTTTAAAAAATATATATTATTTTGAATTTTAATTATTGTGTAATGTTGTCCATATATTATAAAATTGTAATTTAGTTTTAAAATTTCTAATGTAATTTACGTTACAATTCAAAAATTGAAAAATTAATAATAAAAATTATAATTATTGATTTTAATTTTAATTATTGTATAAACTCTATTTATCATATAAGGAAGAAAAATTGCAATTTTAGTCATTCGCCGATATTGCTTATTCATGTGTCAAGATAAAGCTTATATTACACACATTAAAATATAAATAAACAAAAGTAAATGAAAAAGACAAATTTTGAATTATTAAGGGTCTTTTTGCTTTAGTTTTCTCTTTTTTTTTTATGAGATGAATTTTAATATGAGTAATATGTGCTTTATTCTAGTCACATGTTCCAATTAAGAGAGAATATGTGCCAAATAAACCATATTCGATTAATTTAGTGGTTTCAGACAAAAAAACTAAATAAAAAAATCCAAGTTATTGCATAAAAATCAAATTTTGAACAATTTGCACGAATAAAATCCAAAATAAACTAACTTACAAGACTAAGACTACAACTTTCTCTAGATAAAAACAAGATAAAATCCAATTTTTCACCTTTTTTTTTTAAAAAATATATACAAATGAAGAACAAAGTTCACAATTCTAAATTAAAACTTTGTTCAATAATGCACATGGATTATGTATACTTAATTTTCTTGCAAAATATTGATTGAAAAATCTGAATTGTGACGCCTCCAATATAGCTAACGAGTGATGTAATAATCGAATTTTAAATTCCTGAGACCAATAATTAGACTTTGCTAAAGCTAAATCTATCGATTTTTTTGAAATATTTTCTTAAAAAAAATATGGAATCCTTTCATATGATGTATAATTCACTCTTTTTTTTTGGCAAAATATAGAAATAAAAATCTGTAGTTATATTTTCTCGATGATTTAAAAAATATATAAAATCCTTTCATATGATGTATACAGGCCGATGGCTTCAGAAATTGCACACACACAAAAAAAATGGTGTGATGTCAACATCAAATTTTAAATGAGATTTTTCCCTTCCACATGTTATATAAATCCTGTATAATATATTTTTGTCAACATCAAATTTTAAATGAGATTTTTCCCTTCCACATGTTATATAAATCCTGTATAATATATTTTTTATTTTTGAAAGATTGAATCCCATAGGTCAATCATTATAGTTTGTTACAAGCTAATTATGTTGGTTATTTGAAATCTTTTATTAATTTTTGTTTTAAACTACTCCTTTCATACTAAGTGTAATTTAATTTTTTGCAAGATATAAATAAAAACGTGATAATTGAATTATTTAATTTTGTAGGACCGAGCGCTTGTCGCTTTACCAAAAGCTATAGTTGGTGGTAATGGTGCAACTCAAATCTTTTAAACCGCACAGTAGCACAAGCATCACGGTTCGATCGCTCTACTAAGCAGAGACAATTACTGCACCCAACAATCTCCCTCCCAATAATTGCACTCCTTGCAATCAATGAGAATCGAACCCCTGATTTTGGCTCTGATACCAATTGTAGGACCTAGCGCTTGCCACTATATCAAAAGCTATAGCTGGTAGTAATGGTGCAACTCAAATCTTTTAAACCGCACAGCAGCACAAGCACCTCATTTTCAGTCAGATTCCGATTCAGTTCCATCAGATTCTTTCTGACTTAAGACTTCTTCTTCTTCTTCTTCTTCATATATACTTTCGTCTGAGGCAATATCCTCAAACCGGTATACTTGAATAAGATCCTTATAATAAACCGCTTCTTCAGTATCCGAGGTCGGATCGAAGCATTTTATTCTTGTTTTTTCATTTTCTGGACAGTTGGTTGAAATATGCCCTCTTGCTCCACATGTCAAGCAATTATAATCTTTAAAACTTTCATTAGCTCGGGTATGAGCTCTTCTGAAAGTTTTCTTTGTAGATATTCTTCATGTGCTTCGAAAGGTACTCGATATTTGAGATGATGTCTTACTTCTTGATGGTCCACTTCTTTCCCCAGATTTGTAAGATCCGTCCTTTTGTCGGGACCAAACTGTTCTTGGTTTCCAAGATCATCTTCCACTTTTGACATAAGGATGAGTTCTAAAACTTTCCTCTTTTGTCTTTGTGGTTTACTTCCAATAATTGTTGGACAATCATTTTCCGTACTACACAAAGGAGTACATTTGTTAATACCCTTTAATTGTTTCTAATTCTTTTTTTAATGCTGTCATATGACATCATTCTGCTAATTTTCCTTTGAGAAAAGAGGCTCTTCGTGCAAAAGTATCTGGATTGCTCAAGACATATTCCCTTATTAGCATCTCTCTCCGGGACTTGGCATCTTGGCGAAAAAAAGATGCATTTCTATATCTTCTTCGACCCCTGATTTCTTCTTTATTTGGTGAATAATATAATATATTCATCCACTAAATATATGTCATGTAATTCAAGACTATATAGAGCTTGTGTGTATTTCTTTTTCTTTTCTGTATCTTGGCTGTTAAAATAATTTATCCATATAAATTGTGCTTTAAATAGGGTAGCCATTATTCTCGCTATCTTACTAAGAGATTCTCTGGCTAGGACTGAATTTTGGTTTCTACCGAAGTCATGTCCCAAGCAATTTTAACTGATCCCATAAGACTCATTTCTAACAGTTTAATGAATGGTTCTCTATTGAAATCAAGTGTGTCTGTTGAGATTCTCATAGCAGATGTCCAATCATCTATGAGATCTTTTCTGTTTTTGAAGTCTCATACATGTAGGTTAAGCATAACCCCATAAGGATGTATAGTTTTAAAACAGATTTCCCATAGGGTGTTTGGTGCAAGGGAATCTGACTTCTCTTTGACCTTGTTCTCGCTGTGTGTGATTCTCCACGGGTATAAAAATTTGGTTGAGATTCTCTCATATTTATATTCTGAAATCCCACACTTTCTCTTGGTGGTTTTTGAGAAGATGACCAGGTTATGGTGGGTTGTTCACCCTCTGTTGTGTTCATATTTAAATCTACAATCTTGATATTTGCAAAAGATTCTGTAAGGTTTTGAAGATCTTCGAGACCAATCATTTCTAAAGTTGTCCTCATATTAATTTTGTTTTGAGATTTTTTTGATTAGATTGATCATTTTTTTTTTCTTCAATTAAAGGTTTTAGCATCACTTTAGCCTTCTCTCTTTGGTGTAATAACGGTTCAGTACCAAAAGATGGTGGTAACCTTCTTTCTGAAGTCCTTCTACTAGAACTTGGTTGTTGTTCTAGGTTTTGAACTCTTGTTTGAATATCCTTTAACATTCCAAGAGTTTCTTCTTGGTTTTCAAGGATTTTCTCCACATTTTGTGGTACATAATACAACATATTGTCATAATTATGTACTGTCTTTTAATTTCTCTAAAATCTCCGGTAAGTTTAGAGAAATTCAGTACTATTTCCAGGAACATGTTATTTTGAATCATAAGTTTACATTAAGACTCTGATAAGTTCCCCTGTTTTCTTGATACCTAACTTTGGTTAGATTTTCTTATTTCTAGTATTCTAAAGTTTTGGAATAAATCCTCCAAATAATTAATCTCGAACTTGGGTTTAAATTCATGTTATTTGAGAATATTCTCCTCCTCAAACATTTAATTACATAATAATAATTATACGCTTGAAATAATTTTACCTAGATTTTGATATCATTTACGGCTAAGTGAAATCAATCATTTTAATTNTTCCTTTGATTCGATCTCGAGCGGTTACACAATTAGTGAGGAGACTTTGTAGAGAGAGCAGAGAAATTAGAAGAAGACAAGAAGAACAGATAGTGGAGTCAATAATTGTGGTCCTTCTTTTCCTTCATTTTATTGCACTATTTATACTTTGGTACAAGTTTGTTGCTTTAATTGCTTTACAAGTAAAATCGTGTTTTTCTTCTACTCTTTACAAAATTATTTGTTTGCATATACAGTGAGACTTGACATTTCCTTCTATTATTATTTATGGCTAATAAAATCCACCAATTGTCTCGGTGCTCCTTTCATACGCGTTGGCCTTTGTTGGTTCCCACCTTCTAGTATCGTATCATTGCCTTCCTCTTCAAAATTCACCTTGTCCTCAAGGTGGAAATCCGGATATAGTTGGCGAAAAGAAGTTAATTCTTCCCATGAAGTTTCTTCCAGCGGTAGACCCGACCACTGCACTAATACCTGCGAAGACCACGAATTCTGAAGACGAACTTTGCGATGATCTAAAACTGCCAATGGAGTCAAGAGGGGTTGGTTATTGGCGACAGTAATCGGCAGTGGCAATGAGGGAACCATCTCTGGATTCGGGCAAAACTTAAGGGCGGAAATGTGAAAAACCGGAGAGAGCACCAATGTTAGAGCACCCTTCCTTTGATTCGATCTCGAGCGGTTACACAATTAGTAAGGAGACTTTGTAGAGAGAGCAGAGAAATTAGAAGAAGACAAGAAGAACAGATAGTGGAGTCAATAATTGTGGTCCTCCTTTTCCTTCATTTTATTGCACTATTTATACTTTGGTACAAGTTTGTTGCTTTAATTGCTTTACAAGTAAAATCGTGTTTTTCTTCTACTCTTTACAAAATTATTTGTTTGCATATACAGTGAGACTTGACATTTCCTTCTATTATTATTTATGGCTAATAAAATCCACCAATTGTCTCGGTGCTCCTTTCATACGTGTTGGCCTTTGTTGGTTCCCACCTTCTAGTATCGTATCACTTCCCAACTATAAATATAGGTAGTGAGTGCATTTGAATATCAAAGAATATAAGAAACTCAAAAAAATATCAATTTTAATATAATATAATCACAGAATGGCCCTATTTTCAGATGAAACCGTTCGATTGGTTGGCAACTTTTCTCCAAGCCTATGGGGACACCAGTTCTTGAATTTTACATTCGATAATAAGGTATTTAATTTCAAGTCATTGAGTTTATTTGGTGTTCTACTTGCGAGATATTATATTATATATTATCGATTAACGAATTTCAAATTTTTTATTTAATTTTGTAAGTGTGTCTATATATATATAATCATATGGTTAAAGCATTCTGTACAAAATTATCTATTATATTATCATATCATGAAAAAAATGATTAATTAACGAATATTATTTCTATACAGATAGCAGAAAAGTATTCCAAAGAAATCGAATTGCTGAAAGATGAAGTGAAAACTAAGTTAACAAATCCAGAAAGGAAAATGGTGGACACCATGAATTTGATCGACGTACTCGAACGCCTCGGCATATCGTATCACTTTGAAGATGAAATCAAATATAAACTAGAACAATATTTTGGTTTGAATACAAATTATGAAGACGACAACTATGACTTAAGCAATGTTTCAGTACATTTCCGATTATTTAGGCAACATGGACTCCACTTAACTTCTGGTATGTACCCCACACACGCACAGAGAGACACAGATATATACATATATATATTGCTTGATGTTCCTTTGTAATATATTTATCTTTCTTAATCTTAGAGTTTTAATTTCGCTATTTTAAGTGAAAATTTTGACTTCTCCTTGAAGCATGCATGGGTATGATGAGAGCCACGGTACGTGTTTGCTCATCTATATATCATGATTATTATCCAAAAGATAACTCCATCATTTATGTTTCTATCAGAAATATTTAGCAAATTCAAGGGTCGCGACGGAAAATTCAAAGAATCTCTTAAAAGTGATATCAGGGGGTTGTTGAGTTTGTACGAAGCGGCGCATCTGAGAAAGCACAATGAAACTATACTTGATGATGCCCTTGTTTTCACAAAAGAGTGCCTCAAGTCCATGGATCCAAACCTCAAATCACCCCTCAAGACACAAGTTGAACATGCGCTTATGCAACCCCTACACTTGGGGTACCCAAGATTTGAATCGTACCATTACATCTGTGTCTACGAGGAGGACGAATATTCTAGGGACGAATCACTTCTCAAGTTTGCCAAACTAGACTATAATGCAGTGCAAATGCTGCACAAACAAGAACTCTGTGAAGTCTCGAGGTAACAGTGCGGTCAATAAAATAATGAACTCTACAAATTAAATTGGTATGCACCTAATTGTATGAGAGGACTTAAAAAGAGGCAAGTCAAGACAATCGTCTCACTTTTGAAACAAAAAATGGACATTTATTATATATGATCTATATTAGGTTTGTCATCTTGAAAGATCTAAACAATGTTGGTGATTATGTCACGAACTCGACGAAACTTGGGTTTTTTAAAATTAGTTTTAACCGGCATAAATCTGGTTTATTTTTTCTTGTTATTCTACAGGTGGTGGAGAGATCTGAACATTATGTCTAAACTTCCTTATGCTAGAGACAGACTTGTTGAGTGTTACTTTTGGGCGACGGGAGCATATCATTTGCCTAAGTATTCTCGAGGCCGAGTCATGTTGACGAAAATCATCAAATTGTTATCATTGATAGATGATACATTTGACGTTTATGGTACAAGTGAAGAACTAGATGCCTTCACTATAGCGATTCAGAGGTAAAGGAAAAGAACAACTTGGGGAGCTGGCCAAGAGAGTTTGAAAATTGAAATTATAAATACTAAATCATCCCTTGCTTAATAATTTTTTGTTGGTTGTTTCAGGTGGGATATTAAAGAGATTGATTTACTTCCAGAGTATATGAAACCACTCTATACTGTCATTTTGAATCTCTACGATGAATTTAAGGAAGAACAAGCAAAAAAAGAAAGATCTTATGCAGTAGACCATACGATAAGCGCAGTAAGACTTTTTCACTTCAAATTACGAAATAAAAACATTTCTTTCCAATCAAAACTAATAGACATATAATTTTGATTTGGTTACAATGATATGTAGTTGAAAGAACAAGTGAGAAGCTACAATGTCGAGGCCAAGTGGTTTCTCAAGGGTTACTTGCCACCATTTTCAGAGTACCTCAACATTGCTCTAACAACGGGCACTTACCACTTTCTTTCGAATGCATCATTGATGGTATTGGATTTTGCCACTCGGAAAGAATTTGAATGGCTAAATACCATGCCAAAGATTCTTGGAGCATCCCTTACAATTTGTCGACTAGTTGATGACGTAGCTACGTATAAGGTAGGAATGAGATGTCCATAATTAACATTTTATCTACAAATATTGTAGAATTTTTCCCTCATAAACCAATATAGGCTATGGTTTCGATAATCAGTACCACTCCTTTACTCTATAAGGACAAGATTTGAAACCCACACAAATACATTATCTGCACTAAACTTTTGTGGATTTAACTAATTAATGACCTAACATAACATCAAATGATCATTGTGTTCGAAAGATAATTAAAATGTTATTATAGAATATTTAGTATTTAAGTTATAACTGCTAATATCATTGTAGACTGAGAAAGAAAGAGGCCAAATATCCACCGGTATCGACTGCTACATGAAGGAAAATGGTGTGGCAATGGACGAGGCGATAAATGAGATTGAAGAAATGGTTACATATGCGTGGAAAGAAATTAATCACAATTTCAAGAAACCATATCCGTGTTCAAAAGAGGTCCATTCGATAATCCTCAACATCACAAGGGTTATATGTGTGGCCTACAACAACTATGAGGATGGATATACTGAGCCAGAAAAGGTTTTAAAACCCCTTATTGTTGCAATGTATATCGAGCCCTTCAAGATTTAGACATTTCAAGTCATGACTTGTTGTAATAAACCATCCAAGTGTTTGTTTCATGCATGCGTTGTCTCTATACTAAATGTTTAATCAAAGAATGTAATATTTAAACTTTTAATAAATTTGCAATTATGAGTAATATATTGTGCTAGAGTGATTATATTCCTCATCTTTTTAAAAGAATGATTTTTGGAAATGACTAGCTTTCTGTAGGGGTGTTCATTAAATAGTTTACACCGATAAAACCGACCGGACCATAAATTTCGGTTTTTTTGGTTCGGTTTAAACGGTTTTTCGGTCGGTTATGGTTTTGAGTTTTTGTATTTTCGGTTTTTCGGTTCGGTTATCGGTTTTTGAAATTTTAAAACCGAAAAAACCGAACCGACCATTTAAAAAATAATAAATAATAAAATAATTAATATAAGTAATTTAATAAATAATAAAATAATTAATATAAGTAATTTCATTATGTTTACTATTTTACTGCCTTATTGATATATAGTTGTGACTTGCAATCAGGTTTGTTAAGTTGATCTAATTTATATGAACTTATTATTTTTCATAATAGGTTGACATTTTCATTTCCCTACATATGAGGATTTTTTTGTAGGAGTTGATGTATCCA
This sequence comes from Primulina huaijiensis, assembly GCF_012295235.1. Classification (NCBI taxonomy): domain Eukaryota; kingdom Viridiplantae; phylum Streptophyta; class Magnoliopsida; order Lamiales; family Gesneriaceae; genus Primulina; species Primulina huaijiensis. The sequence continues at coordinate 2,060,536 of NC_133307.1, forward strand.
ATGCTGGAATTATTCACTATCAACATATCCAAATTCTAAATTGCTTACAATTGTCGTAGCTATATTTTTTATTATTTTATTTTGATGTTTGTGAGATACTCAACAAATTGGTTAGAAGAATTATAGCCATGTCTGTTTTTTATTACTTTATTTTGATTTTTGTAAGATAATCAAAACCAATTTGATTGTGATTTTTTATTATATTTTTTTAAAATTTATAATGTACAATTTTATTTATAACTAAATTTATTAAACAAACCGTAATAACTGACCGTAAAAAGCAAACCGTAATACAAAAAAATCAAACCGGACCGAATTAAAATGGTTTGGTTTAGGATTAAGCAATCGAAAAACCGTAAACCGAAAAACCGAACCAAACCGACCGTTGCACACCCCTAGCTTTGTGTTTGCATAAAAAATAAATTATTGGCCCAAGAATAAGTGTGAATGAATGCCCCAACAAATTAGGTAATATTTTTTGCCCATGAGGGTAAAATAATTTGAACGGCTAATTGGTTGAAATATGAAAAAAGTATGTGGACTCACACAACTGGTCATGAAGCCCACGTGCAGTGACATGAAACATTGTGCAAGCATTTTGGCCCAATGAGGGTAAAATAATTTGAGAGGTTAATTGGTTGAAATATTGAAAAATTCTGTGGACTCACACAACTGGCCATGAAGCCCACATGCAGTGACGTGAAACATTGTGCAAGCATTTTGGCCTAATGGGTCAATGCTTGTAGGGGTAATTGTTTGGGCAAAAAATTAAATGATGCAAGCTCATCAAATATGGCAGATAAATTCTTATCGATTTAAACTGATCACCAAGAGACAAAAGAGGAGAAGATCGTGAGAAGAAAGAGAAAGGGATCATGGGATGAAAGAGCGAAAGATCATGGATCATGGGAGAGTGGAGAGAACTGCACATCATTCAGAAGAAAAAAGATCGGCCAACACAGAGAAGACACACACACAATCTATTTTATTTCTCAATTTCCAATTGTTTTTCTTTGTTTATAGTGTCATATTTGTTTAGGAGATAATTAAAGACGGTCAAATTTAGTATCTACAATCGTTGTGTTTTTAGAAGTTAGATTTTCATCATTTTTACACAAATTGGTGCATCTTTGCAACTAACACGCCCGCAAATCAAGATATTGTGCAAATAATCATATTTAAATTCAAAATCAATAGCATATTACTCATCTTTATCTGATGCAAATTGATTGAAAAATATGCCGAACAATATTTTTTAAAAAAATTAAAATTTTAAAAAATAAAAAAATTATATATATTAAATCAGGCGGCTGCTTAGGCCGTTCTAAAAATTGGGGTGGTGGATGATAGCCCAACGCTTAGGCGCCGCCTTTTAGAACACCGTTTATTACAAATTACATTGGCTTTTTCATCAAGTTTATTTTTGAAAACCCATATGATACCTATAACAGAATGATCTGACGGTCTATGAACTAAATGCCAAAATTTATTTCTATCATATTGACCTAATTCCTCTTGTATGATATCTATCCAATTAGAATCAATTAGAGCTTCATCAATATTCTTAATTTCATTATAAGAGATAAATGCAGCATGCAAAAACTCACCAATCATATGTTTTCTAGTTCTTAAAGGAGTAGAAGGGTTACCTATGACCAACTCGGGTGGATGATTCTTGTACCGATAACATGGCTTAAGAGCATTTGAATTTAAAATAGGTGGATCTTGTTCTTGGATCGGATTAGCTTGTTCTTCAACAAGCTCAGTTTGATTTCAAACTTAATATGTTGTTGGCTCACCTTGATCTTCTGGTATGATCTCGATGTCTTCATCAGCTTGATTTGTGGGCATATCTGGCTCACAATGCAACTTATTTGTTCTTCTGATTTGAATATCATCATTGTTAGATTGAAGATTAGTATTTTCCATTATATTGGAAAGATCATTCAAGTGTGCCTTGTGTACATTAGGAACAACATTAGATTCATAAAATACTATATGAACTGATTCTTTAACAATTAGAGTTCTTGTATTGAATACACGATAAGCTTTATTAACAGATGAATATCCTAAAAATATTTCAGCATCTGATTTTGCATCAAGCACAGTTAAATGATTTTTCTTATTGTTGTGAATAAAACACTTACAACCAAATACAGCGAAGTATGATTTTTTTTTTTTTTATTGATTTCCATTCAAAATATGATAAGGTGTTTTTCCATGCTTTTTGTTGATCATCAACCTGTTCTAAGTATAATAGGCAGTGCTTACAACTTCAGCCCAAAAGCACTTTGAAATTCCAGAACCAGCTAACATGGTTGCTTTCTTAAGTGTTTTGTTCCGTCTCTCAGCAACACTATTATGCTGAGGTGATCTGATAGTTGAGAAATCGTGTTTGATTCCATTTTCTTCCAGATAAGTCACAAGAAACATGTTTGTAAACTTAGTTCTCCGATCATTTCTGATCCAGTATGTCATGCCCCGAGACCGGGGTTAGTCGACACCGGCGTTGCTCAACAATCACATATTCGTCAAACAACAAGCCTCGTAGTACAGTATATACCAAAAACAGTTTATTTCTCATAATCAACAAAAGAATCATCTTTATAACTTAAATACCAAAATAAACTGATTAAAATGTTTTAATAGTGCGGAAGCAAAAAACATAAACTAAGCTTTAAAACTTCTGGAATAACTCGAGATCTTCTACCATTCCCAAAATTGCTCTTGCTCTTCTTCATCCATTTGCTCTTCATTCTTATCTGGGTGGAGAGGAAGTAAGAGGTCAGTATTTTGAGAAATACTCAGTAAATGGGGGCCGATCGTGCATAACAAATATCAAGGATATACATACGAATAAATTATCGAAATCTCAATATTAAGCATGTTGAATCAAATACTAACAAAAATACGAATATAGCACTGAAAATCTTCTCATTTTCTATGATTTTACTGATCAGTCATCTATATGTTACTCCTCTAAGAGGCGAGGCCAAAGGAACGGTTATTATAACCCACCGCATCAGGGCCTAAACAAAGCATATCAAAGTTCGGAATTTCCTTTACCATTTCGAAATCGAATCATTACAGTACATTTCAAAGAATTCAAACATGCTTTCAAATATTATAACTGATATCGAACAACGAATAATTCAGGGGATTTCATAACAAATGGAAACGAATATATCATTCCGATCGAATTTTTAAAGTCATAGTTAATTTATTTTCGCAATATATCATGCTCACTTAAAAAGAAAATAAGTGTGCCAAATCTTTTATATAATAATATATTTATTCAAAAGTCCACTTTAAAAATAATTAAATAAGTGAACCATATTTATTCAAAGAATAAAAATATCAAGAGCCACTTAAAATAAACATAAGTGTGCAATTTTATATAATAATATCAAAAATCCACTTACATGATTTCGTTTGGATTAAAACGCTAGAAGGACGTGCTAAAAGAACTCCGTTCGAACAAGGTCGCGGTAAAGCTTTGAACTCGGCTGCTGTAATGCTTCGAATTTGGCCTGTTTTCCAACAGCTATATTTTGAATTTTTGTAGCTACGGGGAGGGATTTTGCAGTATGTGAGGTGGGATTACTACCACATAGGTTCTTCTTATATATCCTTGGATAGTCAGCTACAAGGTAAGCTTTTATCACTTCCTTAATGTTGATAATGGCTTAGTCAAAGGGATGATTACACTATTCTCTCCTAAATGAACGTGGTCTCTTCTTGATTCGAGATACACATCCGAGATTCATGCTGTAATGGTGAGTGATTTTGGCTTCCTTAAGTGCAAATGGAGAGTGATTTTGGGCTGCATAAATCTCCTCCAAGATTGGTGCATTTCCATATTGCACTGTCTTCACACAGTCAACCACTAGGGTCTTCTCATTATGTATACACTTTAGAATTTTCATCTATTGAGAACTGGTCTGGTCTTTGGATTTCAGAAAGATAATTCATGTAAATCTTGAGAAGTCATCGATCATCACAAAGGTGAACTTTATTTCCCCTAAGATCATCACCGGTATAGGACCAAACATATCCAAGTGTAGTAGTTCCAAGCATCGAGCTGATGCAGTACATCATTTGTACTTGAAATTCGATCTGACTTGCTTTCCCATCTGACAGGCTGAACAGATCTGGTCATTTGAAAGTCAATATAGGGCAGACCGGATACTAAGATGTTTTTTCTTAGGTTAGAAATGATTTTGAAATTCAAATGATTTAACCTTTTGTCTCACAACCAATTCTTGTTAGCATTAACAACAATAAGACATGTTGGATCATATGGTTGTTCAACAAACCAATCTATTTTATATGTATTACCGGTTCTGTTACCTATTAACATAGTTTTACCATATTTATTCTTGACAATGCAAGTATGTTTGTGAAATTCTTCAATAATCTATTGTCACATAATTGACTTATGCTGATTAAGTTATAACATAAATTTTTAACTGAAAGTAGTACATATCGATAACAATATTACAATGTATAATCTTACCCTTATCCACAGTTTTACTTTTCGAATCATCTCCAAATGTGATCCTTGTACTTGATATTCAATGATTTCAGATAATAAATTGACATTTTCTGTTATATGCCTTGAACATCCACTGTCCATGTACTAAGTTGATTTCTTTAACATCTTGATCTATTGTACCTGTAATCACATATTAAGAATAATTTTGGTACCCACATCTATTTGAGTCCAGAACAGATTACTCTCTTGGAGACCTAAACCCGAATTTTCTTGACATATCTTTCATTGTGTATCTCCAATAGGGTATGTGATTTTGTTAAAATCTTGCTAGTGTTGTGTGATGTGTGCTTCAAAAACCTTTTTTAGGCCTTTCATTCTGATTAGTTAACCTATATCTCTTTTGAACTGGTTTGCATTGTAGTAATGATTATGTCTGACCTTCATAGAGTTCTGTCAGGTGTGATTTTATCATTCCAGCTTGATTTGGAATGACGATCATATCCATTTTTTCTTAGTTTGTTTTTGAGCTAACCTGACCTATAATTCTCAGGTTCTACGTATTCAAACCCACGATGCATTCTTTTGTTATTATGATAAACATGCTGACTAACTGTTGTAACTGAGGGTGTTGTTGAAAGTCCGTTCAACGATTAAACAACCGTCGCTAATGAATTAGCGACGGTTTTTCATAATCTGTCGCTAAAATTAGAGATTGTATTCAACCTGAAACCGTCGCTAATTAGTGACAGTTTTATAAACCGTAGCTCTTAACTAACACTAAAAAATTTGAAAAAATTAAAGCGAAAAAATTTACCCTAAATCAAAAACTAGCTATTGCATCAATTGGTTCAGGAGAAGAATTAACAGTGTTATGGCATAGAAAGCTCGGGCATATGTCAGGACGAGGATTGAAAATTCTCTCAGAACGGAAGCTGCTGCCGGGACTTACAAAAGTGTCACTACCCTTTTGTGAGCACTGTGTTATCAGTAAACAACACAGATTAAAGTTTGGCACTTCTACTGCCAGGAGCAGAAACATATTGGAACTGATTCATTCGGATGTTTGGCAAGCACCTGTTATATCCCTAGGAGGAGCGAGATACTTTGTCTCGTTCATTGATGATTTCTCTAGGAGATGTTGGGTGTATCCAATCAAGAAAAAATCAGATGCTTTCCAGATCTTCAAAGATTTCAAAGCGTGGGTTGAACTTGATTCTGAAAAGAAAATCAAGTGTCTGAGGACTGACAATGGAGGAGAATATACCAATGACGAATTTGATGCATATTGTCAACATGAGGGCATCAAAAGACAGTTCACAACGGCTTACACACCTCAACAGAATGGAGTGGCGGAGCGGATGAACAGGACCTTGTTGGACAGAACAAGAGCTATGTTGAGGACTGCGGGTCTAGACAAGTCATTTTGGGCGGAGGTAATCAAAACCGCTTGTTATATTATCAATCGTTCTCCTTCAGTGGCGATTGATCTGAAGAATCCGATGGAGATGTGGACCGGAAAGCCGAAAGATTATTCTCATTTGCATACATTTGGAAGTCTGGTGTACGTTCTGTACAATGAACAAGAAAGATCGAAGTTGAATTCAAAATCCAGAAAATGTATCTTCTTGGGTTATGCTGATGGAGTAAAGGGGTTTCGCTTGTGGGATCCTACTGTTCACAAGCTTGTCATCAGCAGGGATATTATCTTCGAGGAAGATAAAGTAAAGGGAGACAAAGGCACACTGAATTCAAAAACTACTATATTTCAGGTGGAAAATAAGACGGACGAAGGTCAAGTTTCTTGTGAAGCAGTACCAGAGCACGAAGAACAAGAACATGTTGAGTCTGAAGTTTCCAATGTGAGGCAATCAACTCGAGACAGAAGACCACCAGGTTGGCTTTCAGATTATGTCACTGAAAGCAACATTGCATATTTTCTATTATCAGAGGATGGTGAGCTATCGAGTTTCCACGAGGTTACTCAAAGCTCGGATGTATCATTATGGATGATAGCAATGCAAGAAGAGTTGGAGGCATTAGACAGGAATAAAACTTGGGATCTTGTTACACTACCACGAGGAAGGAAAGCCATTGGAAACAGATAGGTCTATAAGATCAAGCGTGATGGCAATAACTAAGTGGAGCGGTATCGTGCTAGATTGGTGGTAAAAGGGTATGCTCAGAAAGAAGGCATTGACTTCAATGAGATATTTTCTCCTGTGGTTCGGCTTACAACAGTCAGAGTGGTGTTGGCATTATGTGCGGTGTTTGACCTACATCTAGAACAGCTAGATGTGAAAACGGCATTTCTTCATGGAGATCTTGAAGAAGAAATCTATATGCTCCAACCAGAAGGTTTTGCGGAAAAAGGCAAAGAGAACTTGGTTTGCAGGTTGAACAAATCTCTGTACGGTCTCAAACAGGCGCCGAGGTGTTGGTACAAGAGATTTGATTCCTATATCATGAGCCTTGGATACAACAGACTGAGTGCAGACCCTTGTACGTATTTCAAGAGGTCTGGTGATGATTATATCATTTTGCTGTTGTATGTGGACGACATGTTGGTAGCAGGCCCCAACAAAGATCAGGTCCAAGGATTGAAGGCACAGTTGGCTAGGGAATTTGATATGAAGGATTTGGGACCAGCAAACAAGATTCTAGGGATGCAAGTTCACCGAGACAGAAGTAACAGAAAGATTTGGCTTTCCCAGAAAAATTATTTGAAGAAAGTCTTGCAACGCTTCAACATGCAAGATAGTAAGTCAATTTCGACCCCTCTTCCTGTTAACTTCAAGTTATCCTCCAAGATGTGTCCTAGCAGTGAAGCAGAGAGGATTGAGATGTCTCGAGTACCATATGCATCAGCAGTGGGAAGTTTGATGTTCGCTATGATCTGTACAAGACCGGACATTGCTCAAGCCGTGGGAGCAGTTAGCCGGTATATGGCGAATCCTGGACGAGAGCATTGGAGCACTGTTAAGAGGATCCTTAGATACATTAAGGGTACCTCGAATACTGCATTATGTTATGGAGGATCGGATTTTACACTCAGGGGCTATGTCGATTCAGATTATGCAGGTGATCCTGATAAGAGGAAATATACTACTGGTTATGTGTTTACACTTGCAGGAAGAGCAGTAAGCTGGGTTTCAAAACTGCAGACAGTTGTGGCGTTATCTACAACTGAGGCAGAATATATGGGAGCTACTCAAGCTTGCAAGGAGGCAATATGGATTAAAAGATTATTGGAAGAGATCGGGCACAAACAAGAGAAAGTATCTTTGTTTTGTGACATTGCAAGGAATCCAGCATTTCATTCTAGGACGAAACACATTGGAGTACAATTTCACTTTGTGCGGGAAGTAATAGAAGAAGGAAGTGTGGATATGTAGAAGATTCATACAAAGTATAACATAGCTGATTTTCTGACCAAACCAGTGAATACTGATAAGTTTGAATGATGTAGATCCTCAAATGGCCTAGCGGAAACGTAAGCAGCAGGTGATGGCAAGATTGAAAGGGTGTGTGAAGATGTGTTTGATTCTCAATCAAATCTTCAAGTGGGAGAAATGTCGGCAAAATTGATGGTCAACATAGGTGGGTGAGCATTTGTCAACATAGGTGGGTGAGCATTTCGTGATGAAATTGTTCGACAATTTCTTATTCACACATAGCCATGCACCTATAAATAGGTACTCATTTTGCAATTCATAGCATCCCATTCTCAAACAACATCTTGAGTTGTCTCTCTTCTCTCCTATTAGTTCTATAATATTTGTGAGGTGTTTGTTGTCCTGTATTAAGAGAGTGTGTTCTCTTTGGAAATACAGTGAGTGAGTTGTACACCACAAAATATTATAGTGAAATTTTTTTTCATCTTGCCCGTGGTTTTTCCCCTAATAATTTTTAGGGGTTTTCCACGTAAATCTCGGTGTCCAGTTTATTCTTTATTTTCAGATTTTATTATCTCAAATTACTGCAAGTGGGACCAACCATAACAACAACAACTAAATTACTTGATTTTCTTCTTCTAGATTTATTTAATGGGAAAATGTTTTTTTTAATCTATTAACTTATTCAATTTTGTGTTATGATTATCTAAAGAAAATGAAAACAAATTATTTAAACGTACCAAAAACTTTTAAGGTGTAATTAAATCAAGAATTATGTTGAAAAATATTATAACCAGAAATAAGTAAGTATATTAAGAATGTGTCTCATGTGAGACCGTCTCACGGATCTTAATATGTGAGACGAGTCAATCATACCGATATTTACAATAAAAATTAATACTCTTAACATAAAAAGTAATACTTTTTCATGAATGACCCAAATAAGAGATCCGTCTCACAAATACGACCCGTAATACCGTCTCACACAAGTTTTTGCCATATATTAATTGGTCAATCTATCTTTTTATTAAACCCAAATTGTTCGCCGACGGAAAAATTTAATTTACTCCCATACTTATGGACGATAATGGAAGTTATCGATTATGGTCTCATTGATCAATTTTGTGAGACTGACCTTATATTTGGGTCACCCATAAAAAAATATTACTTTTTATGTTAAAATTAAAACTTTTATTTTAAATATGGACATGGTTGACTCATCTCACGAATAAAGATCCGTGAGATCCTCTCACAAGAGACCTACTCTTTTCGCAGACTCATGTTATTATTATAATCATATTGTTTAGTTTGTTTACTGTAGTTTTAATTCCTTAATTTCTTGTTTTTATCATTAAAAATAAGAATGTCCTTGGTGATTGTGGCGTTGAGCCAAGAACCCACGCTCTAATCAGTCTTGACCCAAGCAAAATAACCCGGATTAAGAATTGTGCGACCTCATCATCATCACACACACACACAAATATATATATCATCATTGCTAATTAATAGGGAGAGATGCTTGCCCTACACTACATAATAAGGGTGTCTATTTGGGTGGGTCGAGTCGGATTAAGCAACAGTACTATTCAAAAACTGCTCAACCAGAACGCAACCCGAACATGATCCAACCCGAAAACACTCAACCCCAACCCGAACCCGAATCAACACATTCAACCCGATTAACCCGATTTTGATTTTGATTTTTAAATTTTTTTAAAGAAAATTATATAAAATTTAAAAAAAATAATATTTTAATTTAAACACATAATAAAAATATCTCCCTCATATATATGATTTAAATTTGAAAATCTAATTGTAGAAAAATAAAATATATTTACTAAATCAAATAAATAATTGTTTAGAAAATAAAAAATGTTCAAAATAAATATTAAATTATGAAAATTTATGATATAAATATACAATAAATATTTTTTCAGATATACAATATATAAAAATGTAGGCAATATTTATTAATTATGTTTTTTTTAAAAAAAATTAAAATTTTCGGGTCAACCCGAGTTGACCCGAACCCAACCAATCAATTTTTTCGGGACAGCTATCGGGTCCAACCCGATCTGACCTGAAAACTCCAAATTCAAACCTGATTTTTTTCGGATTGAATCGTTTATGATTTTAACACTCATACTATATAACACATATTAATAATAAATTAATATATTAGATAAAATAATTGGAAGGGACCTTTCCTGAAGGTCTAAAAAAAAACATAGTTTACTGTTTGTTTACTCGTGAATTCTAATAATTGAAGACAACAAAGATTAAAAAAAATTTATGAATGTCAAAAACTATTTATTTATGTAGATCCAAATTGTCGATATTATCAAAAACTATATGTAATATTAATGATATACAATTCTAATATTTTAAATTATACAATAATTTAAATATAAGGTATGGATCATTTTCTTAGTAGAATGTCACATCCCGAGATTAGGCATGTATAAGCACAACAGTATATTGAATTGTTGAAAGATGAAGTGAAGACATGGAGTATCGGGTCAAAGGCTGGGTCGACCTTCTGGGTCCAATTTAGACAATATGTTTTAGGATGAAATAATTATGGATTTTTTTCAAAAATAACGTAAAAAAAAAAAAAACATTTTCAAAATTGGACGTTGAGCACGGACGCTGGTCCACGTAAGCGACGGAATATTTTAGCGACGGATTATATATAAAAACCGTCGCTAATGTGCGACAGGTTTTTTAACCGTCGCTAAATTTGAATCAGCGACGGTTTTTAAGCCGTCGCTAATTTTAACCGTCGCTGTAATGGAATCTGCGACGGTTTAAAACCCGTCGCTAATTCGAAATACCTACCTCATCTACTTATAATTGTATCAACAGCGTGCACATACACGCCGCGGATAATCTTGAACTTTCAACAGCTTGCAACTTTGCAGCGTGCAATATACGCTGCAAAAAGCCATTTTTGTTGTAGTGAAGACAGAGAAAAAAACAAACAAGAAGTTAATCAAGACTGAAATATCTCAATTGAATGTTGTTCATTTTCCTCAACATCATCATGTGGTCGAATGTCATGTACAAGATGCTGCGGGACAAACATTAAGCAAATTTGTAAAACTGTGTATGTTCGACCAAGACGGAGTCTTTAAAATCCTGCTAGCCAAACAAACCAAAGTCAGTCATCCCTGAATCACTGAAAAAACTAGGTTGAATAGTAGAGGTTCCTGAAAAAACTTATTTTTTGATGACTTTATTATCTGTTTTTTTTCTCTATCTTCACTACAACAAAAATGGTTTTTCGTTCAAGATTAGCGACGGTTTAAAGACCGTCGCTAATTAGCAACGGTTTATAAACCGTCGCTGATTTCCATTACAGCGACAGTTTTAAACCGTCGCTAAAATTAGCGACGGTGTATAACCGTCGCTGATTCAATTTTAGCGACGGTTTAATAATCCGTCGCTAATTAGCGACAGTTTTTATATATATTCCGTCGCTAAAACATTCCGTCGTTAACGTGGACCAACGTCCGGGCTTACTAAGCGCGGACGCTACTCCACGTGAGCAGCGTCCGCGCTCCGTAAGCGCGGATTACAGTAGTTTTGAAAATTTTTTTTTTTACGTTATTTTTGAAAAAAAATTTAAAAATTAAATTATTTTTGAAAAAAACCCAATAATTATAGAAATTTAAGCATAAAAAAATAGCACCTAAAATTTAATTTCATAAATATAAATTATATCCTCTTAATTTCCGGTTTGATCCGAGTTCCACTCGGCATCCACATGATATTTCTAACACTCTCCTACATAAAAAAAAAAAAATGACTCGATAAACCGTATTTATTTTCAGTCAAAGAAGTTTTGGTAAAATGCCGAATTTATTTATTCATATTGACATTTAACTAAAATTTAGCACATATTTTGTGAAATTTTAATTATTGCAATACATCTCTGTTTGAGATTATATGAATATGATATTAATTAAATTTCTGGTGCATTATATTATTACCCAAAATGGTAAAGTACGTAACAGTAAGTTAGGCAAGCCGCAAGTTGCGCGTAATATTATTTATGGGTTGTCGTGATTAATTAATGCATGCATGCAAGTTGCGAATCGAGTTTGGCAGCAACTTGGAGAGCAAGTGGCTAGAGCTGGCTGTCATTTAATCTCCGTCATAAACTTGTGTGAGACGATCTCACGGGTCGTATTTTGTGAGATCGATATCTTATTTGGGTCACCCATGAAAAAATACTACTTATCATGCTAAGAGTATTACTTTTTATTGTGAATATCTGTAACGTTGACCCGTCTCAAAGATAAAGATCCGTGAGACCGTCTCACAAGAGACCTACTCTTAATCTCTTTGCTTCTACTTATATTAAACATATATTATTATAATGTTCATGGTTGTTAGCGATATCGAGTTTGTTTTTTAAGATTTTTTTCAAAAAATATTTATATATTTTATAGTTTTTTTTTTAAACTTTTTAGAAGTGAATTTTCAAAATGATCATTTTTTATTAATTAACTTTAAATTTGTAATCTTAATTTTGAGCCTCGACACTTCTTAAGGCTCTCTGGTTTTTCGATTATTGTAGGTGCTGTAGTATATCATGTTGTGTATTACATTAAAAAATTATAGCATGCTTTGCATCCTTAATTTTTATTCCATTCAAAAAAAATTAATATAATTATTATCTACATATCTCGATATAATCTACATTTTAATTCAAATTTTCATCTATACTTTGGTTTGGTTTTCATAAAAAATAAAATTTGTTTTTCAAAATTATAAATACTCCACACATAACAAAAATAAATAAATTATTAGACAAAAACTTGCAAACAAATTTTATTTTTTCTAAAAACAAAACCAAATATATACCCCATTTCCCTGTATAATTTTATAAAAAAAAATATTTTCTCAAAGTATATATATA
>NC_133307.1:2074856-2081733 GCF_012295235.1 Primulina huaijiensis
TTCTTCGAGTTTTCTCTCATCTTATAACATTCTATAATATTTGTGAGGTGTTTGTTCTCCTGTATTAAGAGAGTGTGTGTTCTCTTTGGAAACACAGTGAGTGAGTTGTACACCACAAAATATTATAGTGGAAATTCTTTTCATCTTGCCCGTGGTTTTTACCTTAATAATTTTTAGGGGTTTTCCACGTAAATCTCGGTGTCCAGTTTATTCTTTATTTTCGAGTTTTATTATCTCAAATTCCGCACGTGGGACCAACAAGTGGTATCAGAGCCTTGGTTTAAAATTTCTTAAAATTCTGAGTATGCTCTGTGGTTGCAGCCTAAACTGATCTTCCACATCAGAAAAGATTTTTTGAGATTTTTTATTTAAGGCGGGATTATTTTGTCCAGTTTACTAAAATTGTTGTAGACATAATGGCGGGCAGGTACGAGATAGCAAAGTTCAACGAAAGCAATTTTATGCTGTGGAAAATAAAGATACAAGCAGTTTTAAGAAAGGAGAATTGCTTGGCGGCTATTGGAGATAGACCGGTGGAAATGACGGATGATGGAAAGTGGAATGAGGTGAATGACAATGTTGTTGCCAATTTACACTTGGCTATAGCAGACGAAGTACTGTCAAGTATCTCTGAGATAAAAACAGCCAAAGTTATCTGGGATACTCTAACAAAGATGTACGAGGTCAAGTCCCTACACAACATGATTTTCCTAAAGAGAAGACTTTATACTCTTCGGATGGCGGAATCTTCATCGATGACCGACCATATCAACACACTGAATAATCTATTTGCCCAACTCACTTCCATGGGGCATAAAATAGGGGAAAATGAACGTGCGGAGCTTCTACTTCAAAGTCTACCAGATTCATATGATCAACTTATCATCAACATAAACAACAATATTCTTATGGGCTGGCTAAGATTCGATGATGTCTTAATTGCGGTTCTCGGAGAAGAAAGCCGGCGCAAGAATAAAGAAGACATGTTGGTAACCTCGAAGCAGTGAGAGGCTTTACCGATGATAAGAGGAAGATTTATGGACCGTGACTCCAGTGGGAGCCAAAGACAAGGTAGATCAAAGTCCAGAAGTAAGAAGAAAAATATTTACTACTTCAAATGTGGCGGTAAAGGGCACTTCAAGAAAGAGTGTACGAGTATTGACAAAAGTTCTCAAGGAAATGTGGCCAGTACTTCAGGCAGTGGTGAAATATTATTCAGCGAAGCAGCAACTGTTGCAGAAGGCAGACACAAATTTTGTGACACATGGATTATGGATTCAGGAGCGACGTGGCACATGACGTCTCGGAGAGAATGGTTTGACCATTATGAACCAGTCTCAGGAGGATCTGTGTTCATGGGAAATGATCATGTCTTGGAAATCGCTGGGGTCGGTACTGTGAAAATTGAAATGTTTGATGGCACCATTCGCACCATACAGGAGGTACGAGATGTGAAAGGACTGACGAAAAATCTTTTGTCCTTGGGGCAATTGAATGACATCGGGTGCAAAACTCGGATCGAGAACGGGATCATGAAAATTGTGAAGGTTGGCTTGTGGTTATGAAGGCGAAAAAGATTGCTGCAAATCTGTATGTACTTTTGGAAGAAACACACAAGGAGGCAGAACTAGCTGTTGCATCAAATGGTTCAGGAGAAGAATTAACAGTATTGTGGCATAGAAAGCTCGGGCATATGTCAGAACGAGAGTTGAAAATTCTCTCAGAACAGAAGCTGCTGCCGGGACTTACAAAAGTGTCATTACCCTTTTGTGAGCATTGTGTTACCAGTAAACAACACAGATTAAAGTTTGGCACTTCTACTGCCAGGAGCAAAAACATATTGGAGCTGATTCATTCGGATGTTTGGCAAGCACCGGTTGTATCCCTAGGAGGAGCGAGATACTTTGTCTCGTTCATTGATGTTTTCTCTAGGAGATGTTGGGTGTATCCAATCAAGAAAAAATCAGATGCTTTCCAGATCTTCAAAGATTTCAAAGCGTGGGTTGAACTTGATTCTGAAAAGAAAATCAAGTGTCTGAGGACTGACAATGGAGGAGAATATACCAATGACGAATTTGATGCATATTGTCAACATGAGGGCATCAAAAGACAGTTCACAACGGCTTACACACCTCAACAGAATGGAGTGGCGGAGCGGATGAACAGGACCTTGTTGGACAGAACAAGAGCTATGTTGAGGACTGCGGGTCTAGACAAGTCATTTTGGGCGGAGGTAATCAAAACCGCTTGTTATATTATCAATCGTTCTCCTTCAGTGGCGATTGATCTGAAGAATCCGATGGAGATGTGGACCGGAAAGCCGAAAGATTATTCTCATTTGCATACATTTGGAAGTCTGGTGTACGTTCTGTACAATGAACAAGAAAGATCGAATTTGAATTCAAAATCCAGAAAATGTATCTTCTTGGGTTATGCTGATGGAGTAAAGGGGTTTCGTTTGTGGGATCCTACTGTTCACAAGCTTGTCATCAGCAGGGATGTTATCTTCGAAGAAGATAAAGTAAAGGGAGATAAAAGCACACAGAATTCAGAAACTAATATTTTTCAGGTGGAAAATAAGACAGACGAAGGTCAAGTTTATTGTGAAGCAGTACCAGAGCACGAAGAACAAGAACATGTTGAGTCTGAAGTTTCCAATGTGAGGCAGTCAACTCGAGACAGAAGACCACCAGGTTGGCTTTCAGATTATGTCACTGAAAGTAACATTGCATATTGTCTATTATCAGAGGATGGTGAGCCATCGAGTTTCCACGAGGCTACTCAAAGCGCGGATGTTTCCTTATGGATGATAGCAATGCAAGAAGAGTTGGAGGCATTAGACAGTAATCAAACTTGGGATCTTGTTACACTACCACGAGGAAGGAAAGCCATTGGAAAGAGATGGGTCTATAAGATCAAGCGTGATGACAATAACCAAGTGGAGCGGTATCGTGCTAGATTGGTGGTAAAAGGATATGCTCAGAAAGAAGGCATTGACTTCAATTAGATATTTTCTCCTGTGGTTCGGCTTACAACAGTCAGAGTGGTGTTGGCATTATGTGCGGTGTTTGACCTACATCTAGAACGGCTAGATATGAAAACGGCATTTCTTCATGGAGATCTTGAAGAAGAAATCTATATGCTCCAGCCAGAAGTTTTTGCGGAAAAAGGCAAAGAGAACTTGGTTTGCAGGTTGACCAAATCTCTGTACGGTCTCAAACAGGCGCCGAGGAGTTGGTACAAGAGATTTGATTCCTATATCATGAGTCTTGGATACAGCAGACTGAGTGCAGACCCTTGTACGTATTTCAAGAGGTCTGGTGATGATTATATCATTTTGCTGTTGTATGTGGACGACATGTTGGTAGCAGGCCCCAACAAAGATCAGGTCCAAGGATTGAAGAAGCACAGTTAGCTAGGGAATTTGATATGAAGGATTTGGGACCAGCAAACAAGATTCTAGGGATGCAAGTTCACCGAGACAGAAGTAACAGAAAGATTTGGCTTTCCCAGAAAAATTATTTGAGGAAAGTCTTGCAACGCTTCAACATGCAAGATAGTAAGCCAATTTCGACCCCTCTTCCTGTTAACTTCAAGTTATCCTCCAAGATGTGTCCTAGCAGTAAAGCAGAGAGGATTGAGATGTCTCGAGTACCATATGCATCAGCAGTGAGAAGTTTGATGTTCGCTATGATCTGTACAAGACCGGACATTGCTCAAGCCGTGGGAGCAGTTAGCCGGTATATGGCGAATCCTGGACGAGAGCATTGGAGCACTGTTAAGAGGATCCTTAGATACATTAAGTGTACCTCGAATACTGCATTATGTTATGGAGGATCGGATTTTACACTCAGGGGCTATGTTGATCCAGATTATGCTGGTGATCTTGATAAGAGGGAATCTACTACTGGTTATGTGTTTACACTTGCAGGAGGAGCAGTAAGTTGGGTTTCAAAACTTCAGACAGTTGTGACATTATCTACAACAGAGGCACAATACATGGCAGCTACTCAAGTTTGAAAGGAAGCAATATGGATTAAAAGGTTATTGGAGGAGATCGGACACAAACAAGAGAATGTTCCTTTGTTTTGTGACAGTCAGAGTGCCTTGCACATCGCAAGGAATCCAGCCTTTCTTTCCAAGACGAAACACATTGGAGTACAATTTCACTTTGTGCGGGAAGTAGTAGAAGAAGGAAGCGTGAATATGCTGAAGATCCATACAAAGGATAACATAGCTGATTTTCTGACCAAGCCAGTAAACACTGATAAGTTTGAGTGGTGTAGATTCTCAAGTGGCCTAGCGGAGACGTAAGCTGCAGGGATGGCAAGATTGAAAGGAAGTGTGAAGATGAAGGAAGTGTGAAGATGTGTTTGATTCTCAATCAAATCTCCAAGTGGGAGAAATGTCGGCAAGAATGGGCAGACATGCAATAAATGCATGTCTGTCAATGCAAGTGTACAAATGCGGTTTCACACGAGAAACGCGTAAAGGACGCGTCGAGGGAGCTCATTTCAATCTATCCCTTCTTCGAGTTTTCTCTCATCTTATAACATTCTATAATATTTGTGAGGTGTTTGTTCTCCTGTATTAAGAGAGTGTGTGTTCTCTTTGGAAACACAGTGAGTGAGTTGTACACCACAAAATATTATAGTGGAAATTCTTTTCATCTTGCCCGAGGTTTTTACCCTAATAATTTTTAGGGGTTTTTCACGTAAATCTCGGTGTCCAGTTTATTCTTTATTTTCGGGTTTTATTATCTCAAATTCCGCACGTGAGACCAACAGAACATGCCCTCGTGCAACCATTGTATTTGGGGTTTCCAAGATTTGAGTCACATCATTACATCACTGTCTACGAGGAGGATGAATATTCTAGAGATGAATCACTTTTGAAGTTTGCTAAATTAGACTACAATGCAGTGCAAATGTTGTACAAACAAGAACTCTATGAAGTGTCGAGGTAACATTGCTGTCATAACTTAATGTCGAACACACACACACATTTATATGTAACGAAGATTTAAGAAGTGACAATTTAAGACAGTCCTTACTTTTGAACTAACAAAAAAAAACTAGTTATATGTATTATTTGTCATATTCTAAAATACTAAATCGCTACCTCAATTTATATTTTGGACAGGTTCATTAATTTTAACATGCATGCATGTCTCGAAACTTAAAATGTTTGGAATTAATTGTTCTTGTTATTTTACAGGTGGTGGAGAGAAATGAACCTTACATCCCAACTTCCTTATGCCAGAGATAGAATTGTCGAGTGTTACTTTTGGGCAATGGGAGCGTCTCATTTGCCACGATTTTCTCGAGCTCGAGTTATGTTGACAAAAGTCATCCAATTTTTATCTTTAACCGATGATACATTTGATGCTTATGGTACAATTGAAGAACTAGATGCATACAATAAAGCAATTCAAAGGTAATTAATTAAAAATAAAAAAAATTCACAACTGGCTCTTAGCAAATAAAATTTCTGCTTAATAATTCGTTGTTGGTTGTTTCAGGTGGGACATTAGAGAGATTGATCTACTCCCGGAGTACATGAAACCACTTTATACCGCCACTTTAAAACTCTACGAGGGATTTAAGGAAGAATTAGCGAAGGAAGGAAGATCCTATGCCGTAGACTATACGATAGATGCAGTACTAATTTTCTCATTATATTACAAGATAAAATCATTTCATCTTATTATATTGAATCCGACATATATGTTTTTTAATTTGTATGCGATGTTGTTTAGTTCAAAGAACAAGTGAGGAGCTACAATGTCGAGGCCAAGTGGTTTATTGAGGGTTACTTGCCACCATTTTGGGAGTACCTTAGCAACGCGCTCACAACTGGTGCTTACTTCTTCCTTTCGAATGGGATTTGGTTTCAAATCCATTGTATCAGTTTGAGTCAAAACTGAAAAAAAATGATCTATACTTTTCAAATCCTTTTATCACAAACCCAAATCCTTCGGTCAAACACAATCTAAACTTTATTCTGTAGTTTTAAAGGTAGTTTCTTAGGGTTCCGGAGGTAGCTTCCATGTGTAAGTATAGTACTTTATTCAGTAGGTTAAAGCAGTATCTCTTACATATGCTCTTTAACATTCCGATTGCGTAACACTTAATTTTCGTTCTTTGAACTGGGGGTCTGAGTTCTATAGATCATTTCGCCATGCCTAAGGATCATAGGGACAATCCGTACGTACAAGTGAGAGTACTCAACACAATAAGCTTGTAAAATAACTTCTTCACAATGGTACACTGTCACGCCCCGAGACCGGGGTTAGTCGACACCGGCGTTATTCAACAATCACATAATTGCTAAACAACAAGCCTCGTAGTACAGTATAAACCAAAACCAGTTTATATCATAAATATACCATAAAAATGGAATCGTCTTTACAATAATAACTCTGAAAACGGTAAAAATCTGCGGAAGCGTTCACAACTAGAATTCAAAACTCACAAGAACATATTCTTAATTAAAATTCTTCATGCGTCCACTATCAGCCCAAAAACTGATGTCTGATTCTTCTTTCTCTATTTCTTCTTCTGATTTATCTGGGAGGGTAGAGTAAGGGGTGAGTATTTTGGGAATACTCAGTAAATGGGGGAAATATCGAACACCACATAAAATTTTTCATATTTTCGAAAATAACATATATTTACAGCATGCTTTTCATAATTTTTAACACTGCAATTTTTCACCTTTCATGGTTTACTGACGTCAGTCCCTAAGTTTTAATCCTCTAAGGGGGCGAGGCCATAAAACAGTTCTATCCCACTGTTAAGGGCCATATGTTGGAATTCCACCCATTTTCAGGGAATCCTCACAGTGTCCTCACAAAAACGTAACAAGATTTAAAAAA